>NW_026576765.1:0-70754 GCF_028641065.1 Leucoraja erinaceus | reverse complement strand
GATCCCTTTAGCCACAACGGGCCACATCTAACTCCCTCTCACATATAGCCAATGAACTGTGTGGCCTCAACTACCCTCTGTGGCAGAGAGTTCCAGAGATTCACCACTCTCTGTGTGAAAAAAGTGCTTCTCATCTCGGTTTTAAAGGATTTCCCCCTTATCCTTAAGCTGTGAACCCCTTGTCCTGGACTTCCCCAACATCGGGAACAATCTTCCTGCATCTAGCCTGTCCAACCCCTTAAGAATTTTGTAAGTTTTCTATAAGGATCCCCCCTCAATCTCCTAAATTCTAGAGAGTATAAACCAAGTCTATCCAGTCTTTCTTCATAAGACAGTCCTGACATCCCAGGAATCAGTTTGGTGAACCGTCTCTGCACTCCCTCTATGGCAATAATGTCCTTCCTCAGATTTGGAGACCAAAACTGTACGCAATACTCCAGGTGTGGTCTCACCAAGACCCTGTACAACTGCAGTAGAACCTCCCTGCTCCTGAGACTCAAATCCTTTTGCAATGAAAGCTAACATACCATTCGCTTTCTTTTACTGCCTGCTGCACCTGCATGCCTACCTTCAATGACTGGTGTACAATGACACCCAGGTCTCGCTGCATCTCCCCCTTTCCCAATCGGCCACCAGTCATTGTGCATAGTTCCTTGAAGGTGGAATCTCATGTAGATAGGGTGGTAAAGAAAGCTTTTGGCATGCTAGCCTTTATAAATCAGAGCATTGAGTATAGAAGCTGGGATGTAATCTTAAAATTGTACAAGGCATTGGTGAGACCAAATCTGGAGTATGGTGTACAATTTTGGTTGCCCAATTATAGGAAGGATGTCAACAAAATAGAGAGAGTACAGAGGAGATTTACTAGAATGTTGCCCGGGGTTCAACAACTAAGTTACAGAGAAAGGTTGAATAAGTTAGGTCTTTATTCTCTGGAGCGCAGAAGGTTAAGGGGGACTTGATAGAGGTCTTTAAAATGATGAGAGGGATAGACAGAGTTGATGTGGACAAGCTTTTCCCTTTGAGAATAGGGAAGATTCAAACAAGAGGACATGACTTCAGAATTAAGGGACAGAAGTTTAGGGGTAATATGAGGGGGGAACTTCTTTACTCAGAGAGAGCCGTGGGTAGCGGTGTGGAATGGAGCTTCCAGTGGAAGTGGTGGAGGCAGGTTCATTGGTATCATTTTACCAAAATAAATTGGATAAGCATATGGGATGAGAAGGGGATGGGAGGGTTATGGTAACGAGTGCAGGCAGGTGGGACTAAGGGGAAAAAAAGTTGTTCGGCACGGACTTGTAGGGCTGAGATGGCCTGTTTCCGTGCTGTAATTGTTATATGGTTAATAGCTTGCCCACTTTTGGAAAAATATTGGAAGGACATTTTTGATACTATTTCTGTCGTCTTGGGTATAGATTTACAGCCTCATCCTTTCACTGCAATTTTTTAGCTCCTAATGTTAGATTCTATTCAATTGTCCAATTCCGCCCATCGGTTGATTGCTTTTCCCACATTAATCGCCAGAAGATCTATTTCATTTCAATGGAAAACATCCAGTGAATCGGCCTCCACTGCCTTCTGTGGCAGAGAATCCCACAGATTCCCACAGATTCACACAACTCTCTGGGTGGAAAAGTTTCTCCTCATCTCAGTCCCAAATGGCCACAGATTCACACAACTCTCTGGGTGGAAAAGTTTTTCCTCATCTCAGTCCCAAATGGCCACAGATTCACACAACTTTCTGGGTGGAAAAGTTTCTCCTCATCTCAGTCCCAAATGGCCACAGATTCACACAACTCTCTGGGTGGAAAAGTATTTCCTCATCTCAGTCCCGAATGGCCACAGACTCACACAACTCTCTGGCTGGAAAAGTTTCTCCTCATCTCAGCCCCAAATATAACCATATAACAATTACAGCACGGAAACAGGCCATCTCGGCCCTACAAGTCCATGCCGAACAAATGTTTTTTTCCCCTTAGTCCCACCTGCCTGCACTCATACCACAACCCGCCATTCCCTTCTCATCCATATGCCTATCTAATTTATTTTTAAATGATACCAATGAACCTGCCTCCTCCACTTCCACTGGGAGCTCATTCCACACAGCCACCACTCTCTGCGTAAAGAAGTTCCCCCTCCCATTACCCCTAAACTTCTGTCCCTTAATTCTGAAGTCATGTCCTCTTGTTTGAATCTTCCCTATTCTCAAAGGGAAAAGCTTGTCCACATCAACTCTGTCTATCCCTCTCATCATTTTAAAGACCACTTTAAATGGCCACAGATTCACACAACTCTCTGGGTGGAAAAGTTTCTCCTCATCTCAGTCCCAACTCTCTGGGTGGAAACGTTTCTCCTCATCTCAGTCCCAAATGGCCACAGATTCACACAACTCTCTGGGTGGAAAAGTTTCTCCTCATCTCAGTCCCAAATGGCCACAGATTCACACAACTCTCTGGGTGGAAAAGTTTCTCCTCATCTCAGTCCCAAATGGCTGACCCCTTATTCTTGAACTGTGTGCGGCCCTGCTTCGGGACTCTTAGGTGGGCCGAATGGCCTGTTGCCTGGGGCACGTGCATGGGGATGGATGGCAGGGCCACTACGGGCCACAAATCTCACCTTGATCACGCCGATCTGCTTGAAGAATTCGGCAACAGCCTCCACAGTCACACTCTCACCCAGTCCCTGCACGAAGATGGTGTTGTTGTCAGAGTTGTCCTGGTCGGATCCTGCGGGCAAATCATTAGTGTTTAGTTTAGAGATACAGCGCAGAAACAGGAGGCAAAATTCGGCCATCTTGAAACAGGAGGCAAAAGTCGGCCATCTTGAAACAGGCCCCAAACTCTCGCCCTCCTCTCCCTGCTGCAACCATCCCCTTTTTACTTCAGATTCAGAGTGGAAACAGGCCCTTCCTTCCCGGGTCCACCGAGTCCGTACTAGCCCGACCGGCGATCGCCCCGTACACTAGAAACATAGAAATTAGGTGCAGGAGTAGAGGCCATTCGGCCCTTCGAGCCTGCACCATTCGCCATTCAATATGATCATGGCTGATCATCCAACTCAGTATCCTGTACCTGCCTTCTCTCCATACCCCCTGATCCCTTTAGCCACAAGGGCCACATCTAACTCCCTCTTAAATATAGCCAATGAACTGTGTGGCCTCAACTACCTTCTGTGGCAGAGAATTCCACAGATTCATCACTCTCTGTGTGGGGAAAAAAATGTTTTTCTCATCTCGGTCTTAAAGGATTTCCCCCTTATCCTTAAACTGTGGCCCCTTGTTCTGGACTTCCCCAACATCGGGAACAATCTTCCTGCATCCAGCCTGTCCAACCCCTTAAGGATTTTGTACGTTTCTATAAGATCCCCCCGCAATCTTCTAAATTCTAGCGAGTACAAGCCGAGTCTATCCAGTCTTTCTTCCTACGAAAGTCCTGACATCCCAGGAATCAATTAGACGTGCGGGTTTGCAGGTTAATTGGCTTCGGCGAATGTAAAAATTGTCGCTAGAGTGTGTAGGATAGTGTTAGTGTACGGGGCGATCGCTGCTCGGGCTAGTACGGACTCGGTGGGGAAGGAAGGTCCTGTTTCCGCGCTGAAGTAACAAGGGAATAGTTGAAGCAGGGAGAGGAGGGCGAGAGTTTGGGGCCTGGTTCAAGATGGCCGACTTTTGGGGCCTGTTTCAAGATGGCCGACTTTTGGGGCCTGTTTCAAGATGGCCGACTTTTGGGGCCTGGTTCAAGATGGCCGACTTTAGCCTCCTGTTTCCGCGCTGTATCTCTAAACTAAACTAGTTTCTTGTAAACTAGTTTCTCTAAACTAAACTAAACTAGTACCTATTAAGTCTGATCATAAATGTGTATTTATTTATTCTTTGTGTGTGTGTGTGTGTTTGTGGATAATCACATCTTCTCGAAAAAACGTTGCACTAACGGCAATTTTTTTTTTACATATTCCGGTAGAGGTTTTTCCCCTGGAGTCCAAAATCACCTTATCTGAAAAATTCATCCTTTACAATCTGAAAAAACTTTGGGTTTGCTCTGGAGTTGCACCTCCTGTTGTATAGTTCCTGCAGATGGATCGATCGCTGGTCGGGCTAGTACGGACTCGGTGAGGAAGGGCCTGTTTCCGCGCTGTATCCCCCCCCCCAAGGTGGGGGCTATGGGTAGGGGACGGGTGCTTTGGAGGAGCAGACCAACGGGTTTGCAATTGGTCTAGAAAAATTGGTCAAGGATAAATGGGGTCCTGTGGATAGGGTGAACTATTTTAAATATCTGGGAGTCCACATCTCCGAGGATATGACATGGGCATCACACGCCTCAGCACTCGTGAGTAAGGCAAGGCAGCGCCTTTACCACCTCAGGCAATTGAGGAAATTCAGAGTGTCTCCGAGGATCCTCCAGTGCTTCTACGCAGCGGCGGTGGAAAGCATCTTGTCCGGGAACATTACCATCTGGTTTGGGAATTGCTCTGCCAAGGACAAGAAGGCTCTGCAGAGAGTAGTGCGTTCGGCCGAACAAACGCACTATGGGAACTTCACTCGCCCCCCTGCAGGAACTATACAACAGGAGGTGCAACTCCAGAGCAAACAAAATCATGGGAGACCCCTTCCACCCCTGCAACGGACTGTTCCAGCTGCTACGGTCAGGCAAACGCCTCCGTTGCCATGCGGTGAGAACAGAGAGGTTGAGAAGGAGTTTCTTCCCAGAGGCAATTCTCACCAGGGACTAACTCTACTGGACGTTTTTCCTTCCATTATTTATCATGTAAAAGAATATGTGTGTTATGATTGTGTTTATAATTTGTTTGGTTGTTTTGTTGTTTGTCTTTTGCACAAAAGTCCGCGAGCATTGCCACTTTCATTTCACTGCCCATCTCGTATGTGTATGTGACAAATAAACTTGACTTGAACTATTAAAACTCTGATCTTGTATGTATGTGTGTGCGTGTGTGTGTGTATAATCTCATCTAAAAAAAAAACCCGATTTGCTAACGGTAACATTTTTACATATTCCGATAGATTTAACTCGTGGTCAAAAAATCGCATTATCTGAAAAATTTGCGCATTATTTCTCGAGTTATTAATTAAAATGTTATAAAATTTGAAATAACTTAGAAAATAAAACCAGCTGGCTTTGGCTGAAGACGTTAGTGGGCTTGCATGCTCTGCGAGAGACATCACCCGGCTGCCCGCTGCTGTTCCCCCCCTCTCTCTCTGTTTCTGCTGCCTCTCTGTCCCCCTCCAGACGCAACTGCCAGTTGGGGGCTATGCATGAGTGGATAGGGGCAAATTAATAATGTTAATATAATATCAAGGGGGGGGGGGGGGTTAGTATTTGTGTGCGTAGGAGGTGGTTAGTGTGTGCCGCCCCCCACCGGAACCCCTTGGTCTACAAGCGAGACCTGGGTGTCATGGTACACCAGTCATTGAACGTAGGCATGCAGGTGCAGCAGGCAGTGAAGAAAGCCAATGGTATGTTAGCTTTCATAGCAAAAGGATTTGAGTCTAGGAGCAGGGAGGTTCTACTGCAGTTGTACAGGGTCTTGGTGAGACCACACCTGGAGTATTGTGTACAGTTTTGGTCTCCTAATCTGAGGAAATACATTCTTGCCATAGAGGATTTGATTTGAGTCTAGGAGCTGGGAGGTTCTACTGCAGTTGTACAGGGTCTTGGTGAGACCACACCTGGAGTATTGTGTACAGTTTTGGTCTCCAAATCTGAGGAAGGACATTCTTGCCATAGAGGGAGTGCAGAGAAGGTTCACCAGACTGATTCCTGGGATGGCAGGACTGTCTTATGAAGAAAGACTGGATAGACTTGGTTTATACTCTCTAGAATTTAGGAGACTGAGAGGGGATCTTATAGAAACTTACAAAATTCTTAAGGGGTTGGACAGGCTAGATGCAGGAAGATTGTTCCCGATGTTGGGGAAGTCCAGGACAAGGGGTCACAGCTTAAGGATAAGGGGGAAATCATTTAAAACTGAGATGAGAAGAACTTTTTCACACAGAGAGTGGTGAATCTCTGGAACTCTCTGTCACAGAGGGTAGTCGAGGCCAGTTCATTGGCTACATTTAAGAGGGAGTTAGATGTGGCCCTTGTGGCTAAAGGGATCAGGGGGTATGGAGAGAAGGCAGGTACGGGATACTGAGTTGGATGATCAGCCATGATCATATTGAATGGCGAATGGTGCAGGCTCGAAGGGCCGAATGGCCTCTACTCCTGCACCTAATTTCTATGTTTCTACGTCTAGTACCTATTAAGTCTGATCTTGTATGTGTATTTATTTATTTGTGTGTGTGTGTGTGTGTGTATAATCACATCTTCTCGAAAAAACGATGCACTAACGGTAATTTTTTTTTACATATTCCGGTAGAGGTTTTTCCCCTGGAGTCCAAAATCGCCTTATCTGAAAAATTCATCCTTTACAATCTGAAAAAACTTTGGGGGGGGGGGGGGGGGGGCCCCCCCCCCCCCCGTACTCGGGCCCTGCAGCCTGGAGCGAGGGGAGGGACCAGCATGATGAGTACCCCGTTCGGTAACCGCGTCTAGGTAGGAGACGGGGTGATGCCCCCTCCCCCTGATGCCCCTCCCCCTTCCCGCCACCTACCAGAGTTGGACGATCCCGGCCCTTGGTCTCTGGGTCCTTGGCGTTTTCCGTCGCGGGTGGGCGGTTGGGCGTTGAGGAAGGTGGGGGGGTGGGGGAGAGGAGGGGAAGGGGTTGGGGAGAGGCAGGCGGGTGAGAAAAAGAAAAGCGGTACACAGATTAATGAGGCCCGAGCTGGCGAAGGCGCGCCACACAATTAGCAAGACAACCCCGAGCTTGCGGGGAAATATCAAAACAACACCACCATGGTAACAAGGACCTCTCCGGTCCAGCCTACTTGCCGGTTTTGTTATTGCGGGAGGGGAGGGGGGGTGTGTGTGGGGGGGGGTTTAGAAGTCACCAAGACCAATCCTACACCACCTTGCATCCCAGCAGCAGCAGCATCGGCAGCCGGTGGCTTTTGTACACTCTGTCTTTGTGTGCGCGTGTGTTTTGCGATGTTTTTTAAATTTATCGTTCACGTCCCCCCGCCAACCCTGATCGGTCGTCCAGCACCGACCCCGATCTAGTCGGCCTCCAGGCCCTTCCATCTCCCATCAGGGACTAGCGATGGGTGACTGCTCAAGAGCCACCATTAAACCCAACACAGCAAAGGAACAGGTGGAGTTTCTTCCCATCGTTGCTTGTGTCTTTAAATATATTATATATATATATATATATACACACCCGTGCGGTTGTTTGTGTGTGTGCGTGCGTGCGACCTCGTATTTTAACACCTTCGCTACACCCCTAAGCAAACTTTTCTGCCCTTTGAAACAAAAAAAACAGCTGGGATGAACCAGAGTTCAGTTGGTACAGCGGTAGAGTTGACACAGAGACCCGGGTTCCTTCCTGACCACGGGTGCTGTCTGTACGGAGTTTGCACGTTCTCTCTCCCCGTGACCTGTGTGGGTTTTCTCCCGTCGCTCCAGTTTCCTGCCACACGCCAAAGACGTGTGGGTTTGTAGGTTAATTGGCTTGGTATATATGTAAAAAGAGCCCCTATCAATTGGCTTGGTAGAAATGTGAAAAAAGTGTCCCTAGTGTAGAATAGCGTTAGTGTACGGGGCGATTGCTGGTCGGCGTGGACTCGGTGGGGAAGGGCCTGTTTCCGTGCTGTATCTCTAAACTAAACTAGTGTACGGGGCGATCGTTGATCGAGCTTGGGGCCTGGTTCAAGATGGTCGACTTTTGCCTCCTGTTTCCGCAGTGTATCTCTAAACTAAACTAGTGTACGGGGGCGATCGCTGGACAGCACGGACTCGGTGGGGAAGGAAGGGCCTGTTTCCGCGCTGTATCTCTGAAGTAAAAAGGGAATAGTTGAAGCAGGGAGAGGAGGGCGAGAGTTTGGGGCCTGGTTCAAGATGGCCGACTTTTGCCTCCTGTTTCCGCGCTGTGTCTCTAAACTAAACTAGTGTACGGGGCGATGGATCGATCGCTGGTCGGGCTAGTACAGACTCGGTGGGGAAGGGCCTGTTTCCGCGCTGTATCTCTGAAGTAAAAAGGGAATAGTTGAAGCAGGGAGAGGAGGGCGAGAGTTTGGGGCCTGGTTCAAGATGGCCGACTTTTGCCTCCTGTTTCCGCGCTGTATCTCTAAACTAAACTAGTGTACGGGGCGATCGCTGGTCGGCGTGGACTCAGTGGGGAAGGGCCAGTTTCCGCGATGTTTTAGTTTATTGTATGATGGTGAGGCCACGTTTAGGTTTTGGTCACCCTGGTTACAGGAAAGATGTCGTCGAGCTGGAGAGGAGAAGATTTACGGGGATGTTGCCGGGACTCGAGGGGCCTGAGCTACAGGGAGAGGATGGGGCAAAGGGCTGGGACATTATTCCTTGGAGCGCAGGAGGATGAGGGGCGATCTTATAAAGGTGTACAAAATCACCAGGGGAATAGTGGGAGAATCGAGGACCAGAGGACACGGGTTTAAGGTGAGAGGACGTGGGCATGTTTGGAGGGATATTGTGCCAAACGCAGGCAGGTGGGACTAGGACGTGGGCATTTTTGGAGGGATATGGGCCAAACGCGGGCAGGTGGGACTATGTGGGCTGTGTGTGACTTCACAACATAACACATCACCCCCTCCCCTCTGTGGTAAAACACATTTCAAATTCCACAAAACCAAACTAGACAGCCCACCCCTCTCTGAGTCAGCATTGTAAATATATATATATACACACACACACTCAAATATAAACAGGCAAACCCTAGATGTGAAAACGTTCTGCTTTAACTCCACCAGTTTAAGTTTTCGTTTTGGATTGAGTAACCATTAACTGAAACCATGCAAAACCATGAACCTTTTAAAGTTTTTTTTTCTCGTAACTAGTAGTGTGCCCTTGAGCGCACACACACGCACACTCATATAGATTTTTTTCTAATATATAGATGAATTACTCTTGTACCTTGCCCAGAAATACTTACCGGAACCTTACCGGACCCGGTCTGGCCGTGATGGGTCCACAATGTACACAACCGCCCCCCCAAACCTGTTACTCATTCCCCCCCCCCCCCCCGTCTCCCAATCTAAAATAAACACCCAGCTAGCTCACATTACTACGGTAAAACACACATCAAATGTGCTCCCTTTTTTTTAAAAGATAAAATCAATATTTATATAGTTCTTTTTGCTTTTTTTTTGGTCTTTATCTCTGAACTTACCACCGAACTTATTGAATCCACCTCGCTCTGTACAGCTGAGAAGAGAAATTTGCAGAAATTGAAGGCTTTCGACGTGAGTGTGTGTGGGAGTGTGTGCGTGCGTGTGTGTGTGTGTTTGTTTGTTTGTGCTGAACTCAAGGCCTATGCAAACACACACATTATTTCCTTTTAGTTTCTCCTGTTTCAAAAAAAAAAGACCTTTTGTTTTGTTTTAACACTGATGCAAATGTGAAACCACACCTTAAATCTCTCCAGATCCACCAAATATTCCCTAGAACCCAACCTTAGAGAGAGAGAGATATATATATATATCGAGATATAAAGGATATTCGCAGAGCTAACCTGAGGACAATTTTACCTTCATATCTCACTGACACGGTTTGATCTTTTTATACGAGTCAAAAAAACAAAATAGATATTAAAAACCTGCAAATTGCAACACCAAATTCATCCCAGCAAAGGGGACAACGCAGAATATCTAGAGTAAGGACACCTTTTGTTGACTTTATAACACCTTTTTTTTTTAATGTTCGTAACTTAAAAACACACGGCAAAGAGAGATATCGATTTTTTAAAATCTCTATAACGAGGCAACGAGGCTTGTTTTTCTCTCTCTTCTTTCGTATAAAAGACACATTAAGAATCAACTGATTTGTGCCAGCGTTTTGCCTTTGTTTGAGAGTGTACAGCATGCAAAAAAAAACCCAAATAAAAACCTCCTTATGCTGAGAAACAAACTCTAATATCGGGCTGTTTAATGTAGACTAGTGTATAGCGTGGCGTAAATGTTTTAAGATCATTTCACTCTGTATACCTGTGACACACAAAAGTGCAGTTTGTTAACATCAGACATGGTAGACTTGTTTTCACAATTCATATATTTCATCCATAGTTTTTATCAAACACAGCCCAGACACATACTCACCTGCGTCCTTTAACACACACACCTATAACACACAAAATGCTGGAGTAACTCAGGCAGCAGCTCGGTAGACACAACAACGAGTCATCTATACAGCCCAGATCACCGCCAACACACACACCTTCCTGCCTTGCCTGCCTGTGCCCTGGTAGAGATCTCGATAGCTAAGAGAAGGGAAGGCATCGCACACACTCGGTTCATCCCCAGCAGGTAGACAAAAATGCTGGAGAAACTCAGCGGGTGAGGCTGCATTTATGGCGAGAATATCCAGTGGCCATTTGGCCTGTATTGCCGTTAAATTTTAGGCTGCCCGTTATACTGTGAGTGGGATTTACGACGTGTTTTTGGAGGTTAAATGCTTGCGAAGAAGTCTAGTTTTTAGATTGGTTTGTGAGACCATGGACAAGGTCAGTCCTCCGACCATTTCTCGACAAGAAATGTTCTAATGTCTAAAGTAACAAGCTTTACTGATCACCAGCCAGCCGGCGAGAGTGTCGGGGATACAAAGTCAAGTATGCAACAGACACTTGACTCCCTCTCTCCCCCCCCCTCTCTGCCCCAGCTCTTGTGAAGGTTCACTTCTTGAAAACAGACAACAACACACAATGGGTTCGGTAAACCAACTCAAGCTTTACTGATCACCAGCCGGCGAGAGTGTCGGGGATACAAAGTCAAGTATGCAACAGACACTTGACTCCCCTCTCCTCTACTCTCTCCTCTCTCTCTCTCCCCCTCTCACTGTTAAAGTTCGCTTCTTAAAAACAGACAACAACACACAATGGGTTCGGTAAACCAACTCAAGCTTTACTGATCACCAGCCGGCGAGAGTGTCGGGGATACAAAGTCAAGTATGCAACACACACTTGACTCCTCTCCTCTCCTCCCCTCTCCTCCTCTCTCCTCCTCCTCCTCCCCCTCTCCCCCCCTCTCCTCCCTCACCCCCCCTATCCTCTTCTCGCCCCCCCTCCCCTCCCCCCCCTCTCCTCCCTCTCCCCTCTCCCTCCCCTCTCCTCCTCTCCCCTCTCTCCTCTCCGCTCTCTCACTGTTAAAGTTCGCTTCTTAACAACAGACAACAACACACAATGGGTTCGGTAAACCAACTCAAGCTTTACTGATCACCAGCCGGCGAGAGTGTCGGGGATACAAAGTCAAGTATGCAACAGACACTTGACTCCTCTCCTCTCCTCCCCTCTCCTCTCCTCTCCTCCCCTCTCCTCCTCTCCTCCTCCTCCTCTTAAAAACAGACAACAACACACAATGGGTTCGGTAAACCAACTCAAGCTTTACTGATCACCAGCCGGCGAGAGTGTCGGGGATACAAAGTCAAGTATGCAACACACACTTGACTCCCCTCTCCTCTCCTCTCTCCTCTCCTCCCGTCTCCTCTCCTCCCGTCTCCTCTCCTCTCCTCTCCTCTGCTCTCCTCCCCTCCCCTCTACTCTCCTCCTCCCTTCTCCCCGTCTCCTCCCCTCTCCTCTCCTCTCCCCCCCTCCCCTCTCCTATCTCCTCTCCCCCTTTCCTCTCCTCCTCCCTCCCTCCCACTCCCCTCCCCTCTCCTCCCCTCTCCTCTCCTCTCCTCTCTCCTCCCCTCTCCTGTCCTCCCCTCTCACTGTTAAATTCCGCTTCTTAACAACAGACAACAACACACAATGGGTTCGGTAAACCAACTCAAGCTTTACTGATCACCAGCCGGCGATGATCTTGATGATCAGTAAAGCTCGAGTTGGTTTACCTAACCCATTGTGTGTTGTCTGTTTTTAAGACGTGAACCTTCACAAGAGAGGGGGCAGAAAGAGGGAGGAGAGGAGTCAAGTGTGTGTTGCATACTTGACTTTGTATCCCCGACACTCTCGCCGGCTGGTGATCAGTAAAGCTTGTGTGGGTTTACCTAACCTATAGCGAGTCGTCTGCTTTAAGAAATGAACCTTAACAACGGAGAAAAGGAATAAATGACGTTTCGGGTCGAGACCCTTCTTCAGACTGATGTGGGGGGGGGGGGGGGGGGGGGGGGGAGAAGAAAGAAAGAGGCGGAGACAGCAGGCTTGTGGGAGAGCTGGGAATGGATGGAGAAAGCAAGGACTACCTGAAATTGGAGAAGTTAATGTTCATACCGCTGGGGTGTAAACTACCAAAGCAAAATATGAGGTGCTCTCCCACAGTCTACTGTCCCCGCCTCTTCCTTTCTTCTTCCCACCGCCCTCAAATCAGTCTGAAGACCCAAGACATCACAAATCAGTCTGCAGAACGGTCTCGCCCCGAAACATCACCTCCACACAAGACGTTGCTCCTCCAATTTGTGGTCGGACTCACTTACACCCGAAACGTCACCAATCCCTTTGCTCCACAGATGCCGCCTGACCCGCTGAGTTTCTCCAGCATTTTTGTCCATATACAATAATACTTTATGAGGCACAAAATGCTGGCGAAACTCAGCGGGTGAGGCAGCATCTATGGAGTGTAGGGATTGGTGACGTTTCGGGTTGAGACCCTTCGCTCCATAGATGCTGCCTCACCCGCTGAGTTTCTCCAGCATTTTTGTCTGCAATTCGATTTTTCCAGCATAGAAACATAGACAATAGGTGCAGGAGTAGAGGCCATTCGGCCCTTCGAGCCTGCACCATTCGCCATTCAATATGATCATGGCTGATCATCCAACTCAGTATCCCGTACCTGCCTTCTCTCCATACCCCCTGATCGCTTTAGCCACAAGGGCCACATCTAACTCCCTCTTAAATATAGCCAATGAACTGTGGCCTCAACTACCCTCTGTGGCAGAGAGTTCCAGAGATTCACCACTCTCTGTGTGAAAAAAGTTCTTCTCATCTCGGTTTTAAAGGATTTCCCCCTTATCCTTAAACTGTGACCCCTTGTCCTGGACTTCCCCAACATCAGGAACAATCTTCCTGCATCTAGCCTGTCCAACCCCTTAAGAATTTTGTAAGTTTCTATAAGATCCCCTCTCAATCTCCTAAATTCTAGAGAGTATAAACCAAGTTTATCCAGTCTTTCATCATAAGACAGTCCTGACATCCCAGGAATCAGTCTGGTGAACCGTCTCTGCACTCCCTCTATGGCAATAATGTCCTTCCTCAGATTTGGAGACCAAAACTGTACGCAATACTCCAGGTGTGGTCTCACCAAGACCCTGTACAACTGCAGTAGAACCTCCCTGCTCCTAGATTCAAATCCTCTATGGCAAGAATGTCCTTCCTCAGATTAGGAGACCAAAACTGTACACAATACTCCAGGTGTGGTCTCACCAAGACCCTGTACAACTGCAGTAGAACCTCCCTGCTCCTATACTCAAATCCTTTTTGCTATGAAAGCTAACATACCATTCGCTTTCTTAGAAACATAGAAATTAGGTGCAGGAGTAGGCCATTCGGCCCTTCGAGCCTGCACCGCCATTCAATATGATCATGGCTGATCATCCAACTCAGTATCCCGTACCTGCCTTCTCCCCATACCCCCTGATCCCCTTAGCCACATCTAACTCCCTCTTAAATATAGCCAATTAACTGGCCTCAACTACCCTCTGTGGCAGAGAGTTCCAGAGATTCACCACTGCCTGCTGTACCTGCATGCCTACTTTCAATGACTGGTGTACCATGACACCCAGGTCTCGCTGCATCTCCCCTTTTCCTAGTCGGCCACCATTTAGATAATAGTCTGCATCTGCAGTTCTCTCTTAAACGTCTCACCCTGCACATCACCTGGTGGCCCTTCTGCCCCTCGTGAGAGCGTTACTAGCCCGTCGTTTCACACACCACAAGATTAACGAACAATTTCTACCCCACGGTCATCACCACTGAATTCTGCACTGATCCTATAGCCAATATTTTGTCCAGCTATAACACGATACGGTGAAATATTTCACATTCTGACTTCCCAATGTTGTTATTATTTATCTATTATTATTCTAAGTCTGAAGACGGGTCTCGACCCGAAACATCGCCTATTCCTTCGCTCCATAGATGCTGCCTCACCCGCTAAGTTTCACCAGCATTTTTATGTCTTTTTCACACAGAGAGTTGTGAATCTGTGGGATTCTCTGCCTCAAAGAGGGCGGTGGAGGCCAGTTCTCTGGATGCTTTCAAAAGAGCAAAGCCCCCGTCCCACTTGGGAAACCTGATCGGACACCTCTTGAGACATTGCGCCCCACCCAAGGTTTCCGTGCGGTTCCCGGAGGTTTTTTTGTCAGTCTCCCTACCTGCAACCTCCAGGAACCGTATGGAAATATTGGGTGGGGCGCAAAGTCTCCTAAGTGTGACAGGGACATTAGATAGAGCATTTTATTCCACTGAGAGGTTGTAGCTCCGCTCGAACAGTGCTTCTGAAATTGTGATGCATGTATTTACGATTTTTATTATTAATATTATTATTGAGAAGGAACAGAGACCCTTTATCAGAAACGTCACCCATTCCTTCTCTCCAGAGACGCTGCCTGTCCCGCTGAGTTACTCCAGCATTTTGTGTTACTCTAGCACCTTTTTTATTTAAACCAGCATCTTAAGACAACTGTGATGCCACACACTGTGCGTGTGTGTGTGAGAGAGAGCGAGAGAGAGACCTTTAACACTGAATAACGTTCACCAGAGTTCTTTTACACCAACCAGCGACTGGTCAATTTTCTCGCCCTCCCAAGACCCTCAACAAACCCGGCTGACGGGTTGATTATTAAATTAAAAACACTCGATTCAGTTTAAACAGTACATCAAATATATTCCACCACCTTCTGCTGAGAACACTTTTTATAACACACAAGAGATTGCCCTGTTGAATGGAGATGTACAAAGAGATAGTGGCTCTGCGGGTGATGGCGGCATCTCTGGAGAGAGGGAAACATTGCCCGACCCCCTTCTCTCCAGAGATGCTGCCTCACCCGCTGAGTTATAACCATATAACAATTACAGCACGGAAACAGGCCATCTCGACCCTTCTAGTCCGTGCCGAACACATAATCTCCCCTAGTCCCATATACCTGCGCTCAGACCATAACCCTCCATTCCCTTCCCATCCATATAACTATCCAATTGATTTTTAAATGATAAAAACGAACCTGCCTCCACCACCTCCACTGGAAGCTCATTCCACACAGCTACCACTCTCTGAGTAAAGAAGTTCCCCCTCATGTTACCCCTAAACTTCAGTCCCTTAATTCTCATGTCATGTCCCCTTGTTTGAATCTTCCCTACTCTCAGTGGGAAAAGCTTTTCCACGTCAACTCTGTCTATCCCTCTCATCATTTTAAAAACCTCTATCAAGTCCCCCCTTAACCTTCTGCGCTCCAAAGAATAAAGACCTAACATAACCATATAACCATATAACAATTACAGCACGGAAACAGGCCATCTCGACCCTTCTAGTCCGTGCCGAACACATAATCTCCCCTAGTCCCATCTACCTGCGCTCAGACCATAACCCTCCATTCCCTTCCCATCCATATAACTTGTTCCAAACTTTCTCTGTAACTTAGTTGCTGAAACCCAGGCAACATTCTAGTAAATCTCCTCTGTACTCTCTCTATTTTGTTGACACCGGCATTTCGATTCTCTTAACTGGCTGTTTTGGTGACCATTTCGAGGCACAGTGAACAAGAGAGATAGACATCAATTTCAAGCAGGCTTCTTCGCTTGGATAGTTAGAATTCCCCCCCCTACCCTCGGAAAGACAGCAGCCTGGTGACCATTTCGAGGATGTACCACCTCTCACCACCCGTGAGTGAACACACACCCCACCCAGTGAAGAGCCAATGTATGCGCATCATACAAAAGGATTTGAGTCTAGGAGCAGGGAGGTTCTACTGCAGTTGTACAGGGTCTTGGTGAGACCACACCTGGAGTATTGCGTACAGTTTTGCTCTCCCTAATCTGAGGAAAGACATTCGTGCCATAGAGGATTGAGTCTAGGAGCAGGAGGTTGTACTGCAGTTGTACAGGGTCTGGTGAGACCCACACCTGGAGTATTGCGTACAGTTTTTGCCTGTTGGCCTTCATAACAGAGGAGTTGAGTAGAGGAGCAGGGAGGTTCTACTGCAGTTGTACAGGGTCTTGGTGAGACCACAGCTGGAGTATTGCGTACACTGAGGAAAGACATTCTTGCCATAGAGGGAGTACAGAGAAGGTTCACCAGACTGATTCTGGGATGTCAGGACTTTCATATGAAGAAGAATGGATAGACTCGGCTCTTAGAATTTAGAAGATTGAGGGGGGGATCTTATAGAAACTTACAAAATTCTTAAGGGGTTGGACAGGCTAGATGCAGGAAGATTATTCCCGATGTTGGGGAAGTCCAGAACAAGGGGCCACACACACAGTTTAAGGATATGGGGGAAATCTTTTAGGACCGAGATGAAGAAAAACATTTTTTTTCCCCGTCTGAAGAAGGGTTTCGGCCCGAAACGTTGCCTATTTCCGTCGCCCCATAGATGCTGCTGCACCCGCTGAGTTTCTCCAGCTATTTTGTGTAACATGTTCCTGATGTTGGGGGGGGGGGGGGAAGTCCAGAACCCCCCAGGGGCCACACCCACCCTCTTGAAGAAAGCCAATGGTATGTTAGCATTCATAGCAAAAGGATTTGAGTCTAGGAGCAGGGAGGTTCTACTGCAGTTGTACAGGGTCTTGGTGAGACCACACCTGGAGTATTGCGTACAGTTTTGGTCTCCTAATCTGAGGAAGGACATTCTTGCCATAGAGGATTTGAGTATAGGAGCAGGGAGGTTGTACTGCAGTTGTACAGGGTCTTGGTGAGACCACACCTGGAGTATTGCGTACAGTTTTGGCCTGTTGGCCTTCATAACAAGAGGAGTTGAGTACAGGAGCAGGGAGGTTCTACTGCAGTTGCACAGGGTCTTGGTGAGACCACACCTGGAGTATTGCGTACAGTTTTGGTCTCCAAATCTGAGGAAAGACATTCTTGCCATAGAGGGAGTACAGAGAAGGTTCACCAGACTGATTCCTGGGATGTCAGGACTTTCATATGAAGAAAGACTGGATAGACTCGGCTTAGAATTTAGAAGATTGAGGGGGGGGGATCTTATAGAAACTTACAAAATTCTTAAGGGGTTGGACAGCCTAGATGCAGGAAGATTGTTCCTGATGTTGGGGAAGTCCAGGACAATGGGCCACACACAGTTTAAGGATAAGGGGGAAATCTTTTAGGACCGAGATGAGAAAAACATTTTTTTTTTACACACACAGAGAGTGGTGAATCTGTGGAATTCTCTGCCACAGAAGGTAGTTGAGGCCACACAGTTCATTGGCTATATTTAAGAGGGAGTTAGATGTGGCCCTTGTGGCTAAAGGGATCAGGGGGTATGGAGAGAAGGCAGGCACAGGATACTGAGTTGGATGATCAGCCATGATCATATTGAATGGCGAATGGTGCAGGCTCGAAGGGCCGAATGGCCTCTACTCCTGCACCTATTGTCTATGTTTCTATCCTCCCACTCTCTCCCAACCCCCCATCTCAGGCATATGATGAGTGTTATAAGAATGAGGCCATTTAGAACGGAGAAGGGACTGTCATATGCTGAGAGAATGGAGCGGCTGGGCTTGTACACTCTGTGGAGTTTAGAAAGATGAGTGGGGATCTTATTGAAACATGAGATTATTAAGGGTTTGGACACGCGAGAGACAGGAAACTTGTTATAAGGTTAATTCCCGGGATGGCGGGTCTTCATATGCTGACAGAATGGAGCGGCTGAGCTTGTACACTCTGGAGTTTAGAAGGATGAGAGGGAATCTTATTGAAACATATAAGATTATTAAGGGCTTCGACACGCTAGAGGCAGGAAACATGTTCCTGATGTTTAAGAAGGAGCTGCAGATGCTGGAAAATCGAAGGTACACAAAAAAGCTGGAGAAACTCAGCGGGTGCAGCAGCATCTATGGAGCGAAGGAAATAGGCAACGTTTCGGGCCGAAACCCTTCTTCAGACTGAAGAACCCGTCTGAAGAAGGGTTTCGGCCCGAAACGTTGCCTATTTCCTTCGCCCCATAGATGCTGCTGCACCCGCTGAGTTTCTCCAGCTATTTTGTGTAACATGTTCCTGATGTTGGGGGAGGAAAGTCCAGAACCAGGGGCCACACACACACAGAGTTTAAGAATAAGGGGTCGGCCATTTAGAAAGGAGATGAGAAGAAACTTTTCCACCCAGAGAGTTGTGTGAGTCTGTGGGATTCTCTGCCTCAGAGAACTTTGAGGAAGGACATTCTTGCTATTGAGGAAGGACATTCTTGCTATTGAGGAAGGACATTCTTGCTATTGAGGGAGCCCAGCGTAGGTTCACCAGGTTAATTCCCGGGATGGTGGGACTGTCATATGCTGAGAGAATGGAGCAGCTGGGCTTGTACACTCTGTGGAGTTTAGAAGGATGAGAGGAGATCTCATTGAAACATATAAGATTATTAAGGGCTTATGAGGATATGAACACTGAGCATTTGACAGCACAGGGCATATACTCTCCCCACCTCATCTCCATCTACTCCCCCTCCCCCTCGCCATCTCCTTACCCCCTCATCCCTTATCTGCCCCCTCCACAGCTCTCGTCCACCGTTCTGCCCGGGTTCTCCGGCTGAACCCCCTCCCCCTCCCCCCCCCGCAGAGATCCGAGACGGAGAACGAGCCGACCCTTACCTCATGCCCCCGCCGCCTCTGCTGCTGCCGCCTCGACCGCCACGGCCCCTCTCGCCTCCTCCTCCACCGCGCTCAAAGCCGCCTCCTGGTCCTCCAGCGCCACCACCGCCCCCTCCTCCTCCTCCTCCGCGACTGTAACCGCCACGGCCTCGGCCCCGGCTGTCCGACTGCCCGCCGTAGCCTCCACCACCGCCACCGCCAGACTCCTGGCTACCATAGCCACCGCCTGGGCTGGAGTCCTGGTTGTAACCGCCTGAGGGTGGAGAGGGGAGATTGGTAGGGTTAATTAACAGCGTTGAGGTGACGGGACCCTACGGGTCCCACTTGGTCTAGTATACCTCTATACTTATAAAAATCTGATCTTGGAGACATTCCTTTCCTGGAACTTGTTAACTCTCTTAACTTGTTTCCGGACTTGGAAGAGGACTGTGCCCTCTATCACTGCTCTGTCTTATAACCATATAACAATTACAGCACGGAAACAGGCCATCTCGACCCTTCTCAGATTCAGATTCAGATTCAATTTTAATTGTCATTGTCAGTGTACAGTACAGAGACAACGAAATGCATTTGCACTTGTTACGGCTGGCAGGGCTCTAGCATTTTAGCATTTAGCATCTCCCTTGAAGAGCGACATAGCAAACGATTTGAATAAATAATAATAAGTGTCCGGGGGGGGGGGTGATTGGCAGTCACCGAGGTACGTTGCGGAGGATGAGCAACCCTTGCGCAGTTGGCGGCTATGGGTGAGTGGTGGATTATTGCGTTGGGGGATCGGGTGAGTGGTGGAATATTGCGTTGTGGGACCAGGACTCCCGTCAGGGCTATGGGTGGGTGGTGGAATATTGTGTTGGGGGATCGGGTGAGTGGTGGATTATTGCGTTGGGGGATCGGGTGAGTGGTGGATTATTGCGTTGGGGGATCGGGTGAGTGGTGGATTATTGCGTTGGGGGATCGGGTGAGTGGTGGATTATTGCGTTGGGGAACTGGTTGCGTTCGGGCACCAGGCCTACTGTGGGGGCTACGGGTGAGTGGTGGATTATTGCGTTGGGGGATGCGGTGAGTGGTGGAATATTGCGTTTGGGGGATTCGGTGAGTAGTGGAATATTGCCTTGGGGGATCTGGTGAGTGGTGGAATATTGCTTTGGGGGATCGGGTGAGTGGTGGAATATTGCATTGGGGGAATCTGGTGAGTGGTGGAATATTGTGTTGGGGGATCCGGTGAGTGGTGGAATATTGCGTTGGGGGAATCGGGTGAGTGGTGGATTATTGCGTTGGGGAATCTGGTTGCGTTCGGGCACCAGGCCTACTGTGGGGGCTACGGGTGAGTGGTGGATTATTGCGTTGGGGGATCGGGTGAGTGGTGGATTATTGCGTGGGGGGATCGGGTGTGTGGTGGTGGATTGTGAGTGGTGGATTTGCGTTGGGGAATCGGGTGAGTGGTGGATTATTGCGTTGGGAAACTGGTTGCGTTCGGGGACCAGGCCTCCCTTGCGGGCTATGGGTGAGTGGTGGAATATTGCGTTGTGGGACCAGGACTCCCCGTCGGGGCTGTGGGTGGTGGAATATTGTGTTGGGGGATCGGGTGAGTGGTGGAATATTGCGATGGGGTGACGGGTTGTGTGGTGGATTATTGCGTTGGGGGATCGGGTGAGTGGTGGAATATTGCGTTGGGGGATCGGGTGAGTGGTGGATTATTGCGTTGGGGGATCGGGTGAGTGGTGGATTATTGCGTTGGGGGATCGGGTGAGTGGTGGATTATTGCGTTGGGGGATCGGGTGAGTGGTGGATTATTGCGTTGGGGGATCGGGTGAGTGGTGGAATATTGCGTTGGGGGACCAGGACTCCCGTGGGGGCTATGGGTGTGTGGTGGAATATTGTGTTGGGGAACAGGTTGCGTTGGGGGGGCCAGGCCTCCTGTGTGACTGGGACCCAACGGGTCCCACTTAGTCTAGTATATTACTAAAACTCTCATCTTGTCTGTGTGCATGTCTGGCCTCCCTCTCTAGCCATGCCTGCGCAGTTGGGGGCTATGCATGAGTGCATAGGGCAAGGGGATTAAATAATATTAAAATAAAAAGAATATTAATATATCAAGTGTGTGAGGGGGGTGGTTAGTGTGTGTGTGTGTGTGTGTGTGTGTGTGTGTGTGTGTGTGTGTGTGGGACGCCGCCCCCACCCCCACAACCACGCGTTGAGGGGACAGGACCCAATGGGTCCCACTTGGTCTGATAACATGGTCTGATCGTGTCTGCCCTGCCCTGAATTACGTCAAAACAGTATACGATAGGTATATTTCACAAGTTATTCATCTTAAAACTTTAAACATTTTACTTTCCACTTAACTTCTCACTGTGAAAAATTGCTGGTCCTGTCCGCATCCCAGAACCCTCCAAACCTGTCCTATCCATGAACCCATCTAAAGGTCTCTTAAATCTTGCCTCAACAACCTCCTCCGCTAGCTCGCTCCATACACCCACTACCCTCTGTGTGGAAATGTTGCCCCTCATCTTCCTATTAAATCCCCCCCCCCCCCCCCCCCAACTTGAACCAGTGTCCTCTGGTCCTCGATTCCCCTACTCTGGGCAAGAGACATAGACAATAGGTGCAGGAGTAGAGGCCATTCTGCCCTTCGAGCCTGCACCATTCGCCATTCAATATGATCATGGCTGATCATCCAACTCAGTATCCCGTACCTGCCTTCTCTCCATACCCCCTGATCCCTTTAGCCACAAGGGCCACATCTAACTCCCTCTTAAATATAGCCAATGAACTGTGTGGCCTCGACTACCTTCTGTGGCAGAGAATTCCACAGATTCACCACTCTCTGTGTGTGAAAAAAAAATGTTTTTCTCATCTCGGTGGTAAAGGATTTCCCCCTTATCCTTAAACTGTGACCCCTTGTTCTGGACTTCCCCAACATCGGGAACAATCTTCCTGCATCTAGCCTGTCCAAACCCTTAGTAATCTTATATGCTTCAATAAGATTCCCTCTCATCCTTCTAAACTGCAGAGTATACAAGCCCAGCCGCTCCACTCTCTCAGCATATGACAGTCCCGCCATCCCGGGAATTAACCTGGTGAACCTACGCTGGGCTCCCTCAATAGCAAGAAATTCTTTCCTCAAATTTGGAGACCAAAACTGCACACAATACTCCAGGTGTGGTCTCACCAGGGCCCTGTACAACTGCAGAAGGACCTCGTTGCTCCTAGACTCAACTCCTCTTGTTACGAAGGCCAACAGGCCAAAACTGCACACAATACTCCAGGTGTGGTCTCACCAGGGCCCTGTACAACTGCAGAAGGACCTCTTTGCTCCTAGACTCAACTCCTCTTGTTACGAAGGCCAACAGGCCAAAACTGCACACAATACTCTGTACAATCTTCCTGCATCTAGCCTGTCCAACCCCTTAAGAATTTTGTAAGTTTCTATAAGATTCCCCCCCTCAATCTTCTAAATTCTACCCAATCTATTCCCCTGATGATTTTGTACACCTCTATAAGATCACCCCTCATCCCCCTCTGCTCCATGGAATAGAGACCCAGCCCTGCCCCAACCTGTCCCTGTAGCTCACAGCCACTAGCCCTGGCAACCTCTCTCCCAGCAACTCACATCCTCTAGTCCTCTCTCTGTAGCTCACACCCGCTAGTCCTCAACCTCTCCGTGTACTGAACCACGGCGCTCGCTGTAGGTGGAGGGAGAGGGTGACAAGACATAGAAACATAGAAATTAGGTGCAGGAGTAGGCCATTCGGCCCTTCGAGCCTGCACAATTCGCCATTCAATATGATCACGGCTGATCATCCAACTCAGTATCCTGTACCTGCCTTCTCTCCATACCCCCTGATCCCTTTAGCCACAAGGGCTACATCTAACTCCCTCTTAAATATAGCCAATGAACTGTGGCCTCAACTACCCTCTGTCGGCAGAGAGTTCCAGAGATTCACCACTCTCTGTGTGAAAAAAAGTTCTTCTCATCTCGGTTTTAAAGGATTTCCCCCTTATCCTTAAGCTGTGACCCCTTGTCCTGGACTTCCCCAACATCGGGAACAATCTTCCTGCATCTAGCCTGTCCAACCCATTAAGAATTTTGTAAGTTTCTATAAGATCCCCTCTCAATCTCCTAAATTCTAAAGAGTATAAACCAAGTCTATCCAGTCTTTCTTCATAAGACAGTCCTGACATCCCAGGAATCAGTCTGGTGAACCTTCTCTGCACTCCCTCTATGGCAATAATGTCCTTCCTCAGATTTGGAGACCAAAACTGTACGCAATACTCCAGGTGTGGTCTCACCAAGACCCTGTACAACTGCAGTAGAACCTCCCTGCTCCTAGACTCAAATCCTCTATGGCAAGAATGTCTTTCCTCAGATTAGGAGACCAAAACTGTATGCAATACTCCAGGTGTGGTCTCACCAAGACCCTGTACAACTGCAGTAGAACCTCCCTGCTCCTAGACTCAAATCCTTTTGCTATGAAAGCTAACATACCATTCGCTTTCTTCGAAACATAGAAATTAGGTGCAGGAGTAGGCCATTCGGCCCTTCGAGCCTGCACCGCCATTCAATATGATCATGGCTGATCATCCAACTCAGTATCCCGTACCTGCCTTCTCCCCATACCCCCTGATCCCCTTAGCCACAAGGGCCACATCTAACTCCCTCTTAAATATAGCCAATGAACTGGCCTCAACTACCCTCTGTGGCAGAGAGTTCCAGAGATTCACCACTGCCTGCTGCACCTGCATGCCTACTTTCAATGACTGGTGTACCATGACACCCAGGTCTCGCTGCATCGCCCCCTTTCCCAATCGGCCACCATTTAGATTTGGAGACCAAAACTGTACGCAATACTCCAGGTGTGGTCTCACCAAGACCCTGTACAACTGCAGTAGAACCTCCCTGCACCTATACTCAAATCCTTTTGCTATGAAAGCTAACATACCATTCGCTTTCTTCACTGCCTGCTGCACCTGCATGCCTACCCTTAATGACTGGTGTACCATGACACCCAGGTCTCGCTGCATCTCCCCCTTTCCCAATCGGCCACCATTTAGATAATAGTCTGCTTTCCCATTTTTGCCACCAAAATGGATAACCTCACATTTATCCACATTATACTGCATCTGCCAAACATTTGCCCACTCACCCAGCCTATCCAAGTCACCTTGCTGTCTCCTAGCATCCTCCTCACAGCTAACACTGCCCCCCAGCTTAGTGTCATCCGCAAACTTGGAGATGTTGCCTTCAATTCCCTCATCCAGACAGGGCATGTGGGGGACTCACCTCCACCTGATCCACCGCCACCACTGTATTGGCCTTGCTGCCCGTAGCCTCCGCTCTGCTGGCTCTGGTATCCTTGCTGCTGGCTGTAGCCTTGTTGCTGGCCGCTGTAGCCTTGTTGTTGTCCACTGTAGGACCCTTGTTGTTGCCCGCTGTACGACCCTTGCTGCTGCCCGCTGTAGGGCCCCGACTGTTGTCCGTACGAGCCTTGTTGGCCGTAACCGCCGCTGCCTCCACCTCCTCCACCACCACCGCCGCCCTGCTGGTGCCCGTAGCTGCCTGCCTGCGAGTTCGTTCCCCCGTAGCCGCTGGTGGGAGGGGGGAGGTTAAAGAGTGACACAGTCAAATACAGACGATACATTCTTCACATTGAGCTAGTGATCGTGGCTGATCATAATAATAATAATAATTTTATTTATCCGGTAGGCGGCGCGGCTCTGGTCAGCAGCGGCCTCTGCAGCCTGTCTGCGTTTTTTATTATTTTTTGTCTGTGTTTTTATGTAGTGTTTGTTATTTTATGTTGGGGTGTGTGTGTGTGGGGGGTGGGGGTGGGGTGGGAACTTTTGAATCTCTCCCTGCACTGGAGACCCGACCTTTTCTCGTCGGGTCTCAGTTGTCGTTGGGGCCGCAACGAGGAGCGGCCTCCAACAGGAAGAAGCCGGGGACTCTGGTGCCGACTCACCGTCACCGTCGCGGAGCTGGCCGAGACCAGAGCGGGTGGAGCGGTGGAGGAGCGCTGCCGCTGCCTGCCGCTGATGCGGAGGCTGCTACTGCGGGTCTGCGGACGGCGGCACCGGGAGCCCGCGGATCCCTGGAGGGAGACCGCTTTTCGGGGCTCCTGCAACGGCGACTTCTCTCGCCCGAGTTGTGGGGTCGAAGAGCTCCTGGAGCGGGGCCTGACACCACTGCCCCGCACGGCTTGGAATGGCCGCGGGACTCTGCGAGCGCACACCGGGGTCTTTAACACCAAGACCCGGTGTGCGACCTCGCACCACCTGGCGTGGCTTCAATGGCCGCGGGACAATCGCCATCGCCAGCCGGGGGCTTTGACTTTGACTCTGACATCGGGGGGGGGGGGGGGGGGGGGGGGAGAGTGCAGTGGAGAGATAAGTTTTTTTGGCCCCATCACAGCTATGTGATGGATGTTTATGTAAAATGTAATTATGTTGTGTCTGGGGTCTATTTGTGTGTAATGTATGGCTGCAGAAACGGCATTTCATTTGGACCTCCAGGGGTCCAAATGACAATTAAATAGACTATTGACTATTGACTATAGAGCACTTTAAAAACAAACATAGCTGCAACAAAGTGCTGTACATCACTAATCATTGACAAAAAAGTTAACACACACCAAAAATAACAATCAAAAGAAATAGTAGGAAAAGACATGTAAAATAAAGAAACATCAAAAACACCACAAACAGAAGCAAAGCCTCAGGCATGGTCAAAAGCCAGGGAGTACAAATGTGTTTTAACACTGGATTTGAAGATGGACAGAGAGGGGGCCTGTGTGATGTGCAACGGCAGGGTGTTCCAGAGTGCCGGAGCAGCAACAGAGAAGGCTGTTGAGGATGACACTAAGCTGGGGGGCAGTGTTAGCTGTGAGGAGGATGCTAGGAGACTGCAGGGTGACTTGGATAGGCTGGGTGAGTGGGCAAATGTTTGGCAGATGCAGTATAATGTGGATAAATGTGAGGTTATCCATTTTGGTGGCAAAAACAGGAAAGCAGACTATTATCTAAATGGTGGCCGATTGGGAAAGGGGGAGATGCAGCGAGACCTGGGTGTCATGGTACACCAGTCATTGAAAGTAGGCATGCAGGTGCAGCAGGCAGTGAAGAAAGCGAATGGTATGTTAGCTTTCATTGCAAAAGGATTTGAGTATAGGAGCAGGGAGGTTCTACTGCAGTTGTACAGGGTCTTGGTGAGACCACACCTGGAGTATTGCGTACAGTTTTGGTCTCCAAATCTGAGGAAAGGCATTCTTGCCATAGAGGGAGTGCAGAGACAGTTCACCAGACTGATTCCTGGGATGTCAGGACTGTCTTATGAAGAAAGACTGGATAGACTTGGTTTATACTCTCTAGAATTTAGAAGATTGAGAGGGGATCTTATAGAAACTTACAAAATTCTTACGGGGTTGGACAGGCTAGATGCAGGAAGATTGTTCCCGATGTTAGGGAAGTCCAGGACAAGGGGTCACAGCTTAAGGATAAAGGGGAAATCCTTTAAAACCGAGATGAGAAGAACTTTTTTCACACAGAGAGTGGTGAATCTGTGGAATTCTCTGCCACAGAGGGTAGTTGAGGCCAGTTCATTGGCTATATTTAAGAGGGAGTTAGATGTGGCCCTTGTGGCTAAGGGGATCAGGGGGTATGGAGAGAAGGCAGGTACGGGATACTGAGTTGGATGATCAGCCATGATCATATTGAATGGCGGTGCAGGCTCGAAGGGCCGAATGGCCTACTACTGCACCTAATTTCTATGTTTCTATGTTTCTATTGACAAAAAAGTGAATACACACCAAAAATAACAATCAAAAGAAATAGTAGGAAAAGACATGTAAAATAAAGAAACATCAAAAACACCACAAACAGAAACAAAGCCTCAGGCATGGTCAAAAGCCAGGTAGTACAAATGTGTTTTAACACTGGATTTGAAGATGAACAGTGAGGGGGCCTGTCTGATGTGCAACGGCAGGGTGTTCCAGAGTGCCGGAGCAGCAACAGAGAAGGCTCTATCCCCTCTGAGCCTCCGACAAGACCTCGGTACCTCCAGGAGCAGCTGACCCGCTGACCTGAGGGACCAGGCAGGAGCGTATGGGTGGAGCAGCTCAGAGAGGTAAGGCGGGACGAGCCCATTCAGAGATTTAAAAAATAACAGTATCTTAAAATGAACTGGAAAGTGCACCGGGAGCCAGTGTACGGAGGCAAGAATTGGCGATATGTGCTCCCTCTTTCGAGTCCTAGTTAAAAGGCGAGCAGCAGCATTCTGAACCAACTGGAGACGAGCCAGTGAAGAACGAGCAACACCAAAATAGAGCGCGTTACAGTAATCCAGCCTAGATGTAATTAATCACCCACAAGTAAGATGCAATAGACAATAGACAACAGGTGCAGGAGTAGGCCATTCGGCCCTTTGAGCCAGCACCGCCATTCAATATGATCATGGCTGATCATCCACAATCAGCACCCCTTCCCTGCCTACACCTCATATCCCCTAACTCCGCTATCTTTAAGAACTATCTAACTCTCTCTTGAAAGCATCCAGAGAACCGGCCTCCACCGGCCTCCACTAAGGCAGAGAATCCCACAGATTCACAACTCTCTGGGAGAAAACGTTTCTCCTCATCTCCGTTCTAAATGGTCGACCCCTTATTCTTAAACTGTGTGTGTGTGGCCTCTGGTTCTGGACTCCCCCACAACATCGGGAACATGTTTCCTGCCTCTAGCGTGTCCAAACCCTTAATAATCTTACATGTTTCAATGAGATACCCTCTCATCCTTCTAAACTCCAGAGTGTACAAGCCCAGCCGCTCCACATTCTCTCAGCATATGACAGTCCCGCCATCCCGGGAATTAACCTGGTGAACCTACGCTGGGCTCCCTCAATAGCAAGGATGTCCTTCCTCAACATCAGGAACATGTTTCCTGCCTCTAGCGTGTCCAAACCCTTAATAATCTTACATGTTTCAATGAGATCCCCTCTCATCCTTCTAAACTCCAGAGTGTACAAGCCCAGCCGCTCCATTCTCTCAGCATATGACAGTCCCGCCATCCCGGGAATTAACCTGGTGAACCGACGCTGGGCTCCCTCAATAGCAAGAATGTCCTTCCTCAAATTAGGGGACCAAAACTGCACACAATACTCCAGGTGTGGTCTACCTGGGCCCTGTACAACTGCAGAAGGACCTCTTTGCTCCTAGACTCAACTCCTCTTGTTATGAAGGCCAACATGCCATCGGCTTTCTTCACTGCCTGCTGTAACTGCATGCTTACTTTCAGTGACTGATGAACAAGGACCCCCAGGTCTCGTTGCACCTCCCCTTCTCCCAACCCGACACCATTCAGATAATAATCTGCCTTCCTGTTTGACAATAGGTGCAGGAGTAGACGCCATTTGGCCCTTCGAGCCAGCACCGCCACCGAATGTGATCACGGCTGATCATCCACAATCAGTTCCCCGTTCCTGCCTTCTCCCCATATCCCTCGACTCCATGAGCCCCAAGAGCTAAATCTAACTCTTTCTTGAAAGCATCCGGCATCCACTGCCTTCAGTGGCAGAGAATCCCACAGACTCACAACTCTCTGGGTGCAAAAAGTTTCTCCTCATCTCTGTTCTAAATAACCATATAATATAACCATATAACAATTACGGCACGGAAACAGGCCATCTCGACCCTTCTAGTCCGTGCCGAACACGTATTCTCCCCTAGTCCCATATACCTGCGCTCAGACCATAACCCTCCATTCCCTTCATCCATCCATATAACTATCCAATTTATTTTTAAATGATAAAAACGAACCTGCCTCCACCACCTCCACCGGAAGCTCATTCCACACAGCTACCACTCTCTGAGTAAAGAAGTTCCCCCTCATGTTACCCCTAAACTTCAGTCCCTTAATTCTCATGTCATGTCCCCTTGTTTGAATCTTCCCTACTCTCAGTGGGAAAAGCTTTTCCACGTCAACTCTGTCTATCCCTCTCATCATTTTAAAAACCTCTATCAAGTCATAGAAACATAGAAATTAGGTGCAGGAGTAGGCCATTCGAGCCTGCACCGCCATTCAATATGATCATGGCTGATCATCCAACTCAGTATCCCGTACCTGCCTTCTCTCCATACCCCCTGATCCCCTTAGCCACAAGGGCCACATCTAACTCCCTCTTAAATATAGCCAATGAACTGGCCTCAACTACCCTCTGTGGCAGAGAGTTCCAGAGATTCACCACTCTCTGCGTGAAAAAAGTTCTTCTCATCTCGGTTTTAAAGGATTTCCCCTTTATCCTTAAGCTGTGACCCCTTGTCCTGGACTTCCCGAACATCGGGAACAATCTTCCTGCATCTAGCCTGTCCAACCCCTTAAGAATTTTGTAAGTTTCAATAAGATCCCCTCTCAATCTTCTAAATTCTAGAGAGTATAAACCAAGTCTATCCAGTCTTTCTTCATAAGACAGTCCTGACATCCCAGGAATCAGTCTGGTGAACTGTCTCTGCACTCCCGCTATGGCAATAATGTCCTTCCTCAGATCAGGAGTCCCCCCCTTAACCTTCTGCGCTCCAAAGAATAAAGCCCTAACTTGTTCAACCTTTCTCTGTAACTTAGTTGCTGAAACCCAGGCAACATTCTAGTAAAATGGCCAACCCCTTATTCTTAAACTGTGTGTGTGTGTGTGTGTGTGTGTGTGGCCCCTGGTTCTGGACTCCCCCAACATCAGGGACATGTTCCTTCTCTCCAAAGAGGGAGGGGGGAGGGGCTCACCTGCTGGAGGACGTTGCGGACGGAGTCTGTTGCCCGTAGCTGGGGTAGGAAGATTGCTGGCCGTAGGAGCTTTGAGGAGTCTGGGTGTTGCCGTATCCGGATGAGCTGTAACCGCCCTGGCTGGAATGACTGTAGCCCTGAGAGGCGGGCTGGTTCCCGTAGCCTGTGTAACAAACCAGAGTGGTCAATAATTCCCTCAACAGTTTGCATTCATTCACCCAGTAATTTAGCAACACACAACTAAATAAGGCACATGCATTCGCGTAGCAGGCAGTGAAGAAAGCTAACAAGCAAGCCGTCCACAGTGTACAGATCTAGTCGAGTTTATTGTCCCGTCTACCAAGGTACAGTGAAGAAGGTTGAGGGGGGGGGGGATCTTATAGAAACGTACAAAATTCTTAAGGGGTTGGACAGGCTAGAGGCAGGAAGATTGCTCCCGATGTTGGGGAAGTCCAGAACAAGGGGTCACACACACAGTTTAAGGATAAATTCTTTTAATCGCTTTTAAAAATGTATTTACATTCCAGATGGAGTTTAATGCTGATAAATGTGAGGTGCTACACCTTGGCAGGACAAATCAAAATAGGACGTACATGGTAAATGGTAGGGAATTGAAGAATACAGTTGAACAGAGGGATCTGGGTATAACCGTGCATAGTTCCTTGAAGGTGGAATCTCATATAGATAGGGTGGTAAAGAAAGCTTTTGGTATGCTAGCCTTTATAAATCAGAGCATTGAGTATAGAAGCTGGGATGTAATGTTAAAATTGTACAAGGCATTGGTGAGACCAAATCTGGAGTATGGTGTACAATTTTGGTCGCCCAATTATAGGAAGGATGTCAACAAAATAGAGAGAGTACAGAGGAGATTTACTAGAATGTTGCCTGGTTTCAGCAACTAAGTTACAGAGATAGGTTGAATAAGTTAGGTCTTTATTCTCTGGAGCGCAGAAGGTTAAGGGGGGACCTGATAGAGGTCTTTAAAATGATGAGAGGGATAGACAGAGTTGATGTGGACAAGCTTTTCCCTTTGAGAATAGGGAAGATTCAAACAAGAGGACATGACTTCAGAATTAAGGGACAGAAGTTTAGGGGTAATATGAGGGGGAACTTCTTTACGCAGAGAGTGGTGGCGGTGTGGAATGAGCTCCCAGTGGAAGTGGTGGAGGCAGGTTCATTGGTATCATTTAAAAATAAATTGGATAGGCATATGGATGAGAAGGGAATGGAGGGTTATGGTACGAGTGCAGGCAGGTGGGACTAGGGAAAAAAAAGTTGTTCGGCATGGACTTGTAGGGCCGAGATGGCCTGTTTCCGTGCTGTAATTGTTATATGGTTATTCCACTATTAACTGTACATATGTGCATTGGTATCGTGTTGTATTTCTTTTAACCAAATGGAATTTTGTTGCTCAGTTTTGTGCAATGACAATAAACATATTCTATTCTATTCTAGGATAAAGGGGGAAATCTTTTAGTACCGAGATGAGGAAAACATTTTTTTTCACCCCGAGAGTGGTGAATCTGTGGAATTCTCTGCCACAGAAGGTAGTTGAGGCCACACAGTTCATTGGTTATATTTAAGAGGGAGTTAGATGTGGCCCTTGTGGCTAAAGGGATCAGGGGGCATGGAGAGAAGGCAGGTAGATTGGCTAGATGCAGGAAGATTGTACAGAGTATTGTGTGCAGTTTTGGCCTGTCGGCCTTCATAACAAGAGGAATTGAGTCTAGGAGCAAAGAGGTCCTTCTGCAGTTGTACAGGTCCCTGGTGAGACCACACCTGGATATTGTGTACTCAACTCCTCTTGTTATGAAGGCCAACACAACTTTGTACAGTTTCGGTCTCCTAATCTGAAGAAAGACATTCTTGCCATAGAGAAGGTTCACCAGACTGATTCCTGGGATGGCAGGACTTTCATATGAAGAAAGACTGGATAGACTCGGCTTGTACTCGCTAGAATTTAGAAGATTGAGGGGGGGGATCTTATAGAAACGTACAAAATTCTTAAGGGGTTGGACAGGCTAGATGCAGGAAGATTGTTCCCGATGTTGGGGAAGTCCAGAACAAGGGGCCACACCCACAGTTTAAGGATAAGGGGGAAATCTTTTATTACCGAGATGAGAAAAACATTTTTTTTCCCCACACGGAGAGTGGTGAATCTGTGGAATTCTCTGCCACAGAAGGTAGTTGAGGCCACACAGTTCATTGGTTATATTTAAGAGGGAGTTAGATGTGGCCCTTGTGGCTAAAGGGATCAGGGGGTATGGAGAGAAGGCAGGTACAGGATACTGAGTTGGATGATCAGCCATGATCATATTGAATGGCGAATGGTGCAGGCTCGAAGGGCCGAATGGCCTCTACTCCTGCACCAGCATGTTTCTATGCTGGTCGCCTGCTATCCAGTCAGCAGAAAGACTGGACATGATTACAATCGTGCCGTCCACAGTGTATAGATACAGGATAAAGGGAATAACGTTTAATGCCAGGTACAGCCCGATTAAAGATAGTGCGAGGGTCTCCAATTAGGTGGATGGGAGGTCAGGACTGTTCTCTAGTTTGGTGAGAGGACGGTTCAGTTGCCTGATAACAGCCGGGAAGAAACTGCCCCTGCCACAGGAAAGCAGACTATTATCTAAATGGTGGCCGATTGGGAAAGGGGGAGATGCAGTGAGACCTGGGTGTCATGGTACACCAGTCATTGAAGGTAGGCATGCAGGTGCAGCAGGCAGTAAAGAAAGCGAATGGTATGTTAGCTTTCATTGCAAAAGGATTTGAATATAGGAGCAGAGAGGTTCTACTGCAGTTGTACAGGGTCTTGGTGAGACTACACCTGGCAAGAATGTCTTTCTTCAGATTAGGAGACCGAAACTGTACAAAGTTGTGTTGGCCTTCATAACAAGAGGAGTTGAGTACAAATCTGAGGAAGGACATTATTGCCATAGAGGGAGCGCAGAGACGGTTCACCAGACTGATTCCTGGGATGTCAGGACTGTCTTATGAAGAAAGACTGGATAGACTTGGTTTATACTCTCTAGAATTTAGAAGATTGAGAGGGATCTTATAGAAACTTACAAAATTCTTAAGGGGTTGGACAGGCTAGATGCAGGAAGATTGTTTCCCGATGTTGGGGAAGTCCAGGACAAGGGGTCACAGCTTAAGGATAAGGGGAAATCCTTTAAAACCGAGATGAGAAGAACTTTTTTCACACAGAGAGTGGTGAATCTCTGGAACTCTCTGCCACAGAGGGTAGTTGAGGCCAAAGTTCATTGGTTATATTTAAGAGGGAGTTAGATGTGGCCCTTGTGGCTAAGGGGATCAGGGGGTATAGAGAGAAGGCAGGTACGGGATACTGAGTTGGATGATCAGCCATGATCATATTGAATGGCGAATGGTGCAGGCTCGAAGGGCCGAATGGCCTCTACTCCTGCACCTAATTTCTATGTTTCTATGAATCTGGAGGTGTGTGCGCGTTTGTTTTCACACTTCTGTACCTCTTGCCCAGTAGCAAGCAGCAAAGACCCTATAGCAGAGCAAGATAGGCTACTCCTGCTAAATGCAATGGGCTGACGTGTAGTACGCTATGGAGGGGATCCTGGGCATTTTTCCACGCCCATTTTAGTAACCTGAGCCTACCTGACACGACCCGACTCGCACTGTAATCAATGTTGCGGGGCAACAGTTTGTGTGGGTCAGATTCATAAATCTGTCAGGTCAAACTTCTTGTCAAGAATAAAATTTGATTCTGGTAATTGTGTTTTTTAATGTTTTTTAAATCATTTCTTTTTAAATGGCTCACAAGCCGCGTTTGAGTTGATTTTGTAGTAACCGGAACCGACCCGACTCGCAGGGTGATTGACATTGCGCGGGAACTTTTTGTGTGTGATATAGGGTTAGATTCATATTTCTGTTAATTCTTGTTAAAGAATAAAATGTTTATAAACACACATACATGAATGTGATATAAATGTATATAATCCTATAACACACACAATTATATTTCTTCTGATCCAATAATGAACTTTATTTCAGACTAGACACGGGACATTAAATAAGAAACATTGTAAATAAGAAACATTGTAAACCTCCCTGCAACTTCACACCACTAGGCCTTATCCCCTCTCTCCCGCTGCCCCGCTGCCCCCCCACACTCCCTCTCTCCCCGCTGCCCCGGGCCCCACCCTCCCTCCCCCGCTGCCCCGGGCCCCACACTCCCCCTCCCCCGCTGCCCCCACCCCCTGCCCCGCTGCCCGGGGCCCCACACTCCCTCTCCCCCCGCTGCCCCCGGGCCCCCACTCCCTCTCCCCGCTGGCCCCGCCCCCTCTCCCCTCCCCCCCGCTGCCCCGGGCCCCGCACTCCCTTCCCCCCGCTGCCCCGGGCCCCGCACTCCTTCTCCCCGCTGCCCCGGGCCCCTCACTCTCTCTCCCCGCTGCCCCGGGCCCCGCACCCTTTCTCCCCGCTGCCCCGGGCCCCGCACTCCTTCTCCCCCGCTCCCCCCTCTCTCCCCGCTGCCCCTGGCCCCGCGCCCCTTCTCCCCGCCGCCCCTCCCTCCCTCTCCCCGCCCCCCCGGGCCCCGCACTCCCTCCCCCCCTGCCCCGGACCCCGCACTCCCTCTCTCCCCGCTGCCCCGCCCGGGCCCCACACTCTCTCTCCCCGCTGCCCCGGGCCCCGCACTCCTCTCTCCCCGCTGCCCCGGGCCCCACACTCTCTCTCCCCGCTGCCCCGGGCCCCACACTCCCTCTCCCCGCTGCCCCGGGCCCCACACTCCCTCTCCCCGCTGCCCCGGGCCCCGCACTCTCTCTACCCGCTGCCCCGCACTCTCTCTCCCCGCTCCCCCGGGCCCCGCACTCTCTCTCCCCGCTGCCCCGGGCCCCACACTCCCTCTCACTCGCTGCCCCGGGCCCCGCACTCCCTCTCCCCGCTGCCCCGGGTCCCGCACTCCTCTCTCCCCGCTCCCCGGGCCCCGCACTCTCTCTCCCCGCTGCCCCGGGCCCCGCACTCCCTCTCCCCGCTGCCCCGGGCCCCGCACTCCCTCTCCCCGCTGCCCCGGGCCCCGCCCCCTCTCTCCCCGCTGCCCGGGGCCCCGCACCCTCTTTCCCCGCTGCCCCGGGCCCCACACTCCCTCTCCCCGCTGCCCCGGGCCCCTGCCCCGCCCCTCTCCCCGCTGCCCCACACTCCTTCTCCCCGCTGCCCCGGGCCCCGCACTCCCTCTCCCCGCTGCCCCGGGCCCCGCACTCCCTCTCCCCGCTGCCCCGGGCCCCACACTCCCTCTCCCCGCTGCCCCGGGCCCCACACTCCTCTCCCCCGCTGCCCCGCCCCGGACCCCACACTCCCCTCTCCCCGCTGCCCCGGCCCCGCACTCCTCTCTCCCCGCTGCCCCCCGGGCCCCGCACTCCCCTCTCCCCGCTGCCCCCGGGTCCCACACTCCCTCTCCCCCGCTGCCCCGCCCCTCTCTCTCTCTCTCCCCCTGCCCGGGCCCCCACACCTCCCCCTCTCCCCCGCTGCCCCCGGACCCCACACTCTCCCTCTCCCCGCTGCCCCGGGCCCCACACTCCTCTCCCCCCCCCTGCCCCGCACTCTCTCTCCCCTCTGCCCCGGGCCCCACACTTCTCTCTCCCCGCTGCCCCCGGGCCCCACACTCCCTCTCCCCGCTGACACTCTCTCTCCCCGCTGCCCCGTGCCCCACACTCCCTCTCCCCGCTGCGGATCCAATCTTTGGCCGGAAGCGAGATGGCTGAGCAAGATGGTGGAACAAAATGGCGGGGGCAGGTTGCTAAAATGTCATAAAATCGCCCATGAACGTACTACACTTTCGCGTGAGAGTAACCCATCTTGCTCTGCTATAGGATCTTTGGCAGGCAGTGAAGAAGGCTAACGGCATGGCGCTGAATGCTGGACAATGGTGATGAAGCCGAATTTTAGTTAAAAATATAAGAAGATATTAAATTGGTTTCTGGGCTAGCTTACAGCTTACATTTAGTGTCAAATTAGGCTTTCCTCAGGTTGCGGGGTGTGTGAGATAATAAATCCTATAACATTGTCTCCCAAGTGACAGGCAGGAGAGAAGGAGCTAGAGATATCTTTGAAGTAAGATGCCATAAACCAAATGACCAATGTTTATGGGGGAGGAGGCAATAAAGGAAGAGAGAAATAGCCAGTCACATCTTTGTAAACAAATGACCTATGTTTATGAGGGACCAAATGACAGAGGAAGCAGCGAAAAGAGCTAGGGTGGTCTATTTGGAGATAAAGCAAATGGCCAATGTTTTTAGTATATCTTGTACCATGTAAACAAAAGGTTTGATGTGATGCATTCTGTGGAAACCTTTTCCTGTACCTCTGACCATGACTAATGTCTGTGGAATGTGATAAGGGGACAAAAAAACCCTATTTAAGGCAATGTAATTCTGTTGTTCAGAGAAGGTGGCTGAGGACAGTCAAGTGTCTGTGTTGGTCACTTGACTGGAGTTCTCCCTCCCTTCCATCGGCCGATGTTAAGTAAAGTTTTGAACTGGTCTACCAAACAGTTTGTGTGGTGTCTGTTTATTAAGAAGCGAACCTGGTTTAGTAGTTAAGATAAGTAGCTTTTTCAATGGCAGAGAGAGACGGAGGGCTGGTGGGGGAGAGAGACGGGGGGGGGAAGATACTGGGTTAATATCGTCCAGGATACATCCAGCGACTCCGGGATGGCGGGACTGACGTTGAAATGGGTCGACTGGGCTTGTATTCGCTGGAATTTAGAACAGAGTGCTGGAGTAACTCAGCGGGTCAGGCAGGCAGCATCTCTGTGGAGAATGTGGACAGGTACAAAGTGCTGGAGTAACTCAGCGGGCATTTCCGTGGAGAAATTCAAAGTGCTGTAGTAACTCAGCCGTTCTGGCAACATCTCTGTGGTTGCCAGAACATCGGGGAGACTAAGCGGAGGTTGGGTGATCGTTTCGCCGAACACCTCCGCTCACAGTCCGCAATAACCAACCTGACCTCCCGGTGGCTCAGCACTTCAACTCCCCCTCCCACTCCGTATCCGACCTCTCTGTCCTGGGTCTCCTCCATTGCCAGAGTGAGCAACAGCGGAAATTGGAGGAACAGCACCTCATATTCCGCCTGGGTTGCTTGCGTCTGGTTGGCATTAACATTGAATTCTCCCAATTTTGCTAGCCCTTGCTGTCTCCTCTTCCTTGATCCTCCTGCTGTCTCCTCCCACCCTCCCATCCGCCCGCCCTCGGGCTCCTCCTCCTCCCCCCCCCCACCCCGCATCAGTCTGAAGAAGGGTTTCGGCCCGAAACGTCGCCTATTTCCTTCGCTCCATAGATGCTGCTGCACCCGCTGAGTTTCTCCAGCAATTTTGTGTACCTTCGATCTTCCAGCATCTGCAGTTCCTTCTTGAACACATCTCTGTGGAGAATGTGGACAGGTACAAAGTGCTGGAGTAACTCAGCGGGGTCAGGTCAGACAGGGCAGCATCTCTCTGTGGAGAACGTGGATAGGTGACGTTTCGGGTCCAGACCCTTCTTCAGACCGATGATGTCTGATTACTGCGGGGAGGTTACAGTTTTTGGAAACAGTTTTTCCCCCTGGTAGACTGTTTTTTCCAGCAAGGCAGCTTTTTTTCCTGCACGTCGGTTTCCCAATTAAATTTTTACGGACTCAGCGGGTCAGGCATGCAGCACGTCTGCGGACACTGGGATTCGGACACGAGCATCTTACCAGTCTGCGCCTGGCTGTAAGACGAGCCGTAGCCGCTGCCACCGCTCTGGGTGTAGGCAGAGGTGTCGGTGGACTGGCTGTACCCACTGTAACCTTGGTTGTACCCCTGCGGTGGGGGCTGTGTGTAGCCCCCCTGGCCCGGCTGGGCGCTGTAGCTCCCGTAGCTGGAGGGAGAGAGGGAGGGAGGGAGAGAGGCATCGACAGGTCAGCTACCACCCAACCACAAACTCCGCGCCAGGTCAAACTAAACACTACCATCCAAATCTATACCCTGTACATGGTCATAGAAAATAGGTGCAGGAGGAGGCCATTCGGCCCTTTCAGCCAGCACCGCCATTCATTGTGATCATGGCTGATCGTCCCCTATCAATAACCCCTTCTCCCCATATCCCTTGACTCCACTAGCCCCTAGCCTCTATCTAACTCTCTCTTAAACCCATCCAGTGACTTGGCCTCCACCGCCCTCTGTGGCAGGGAATTCCACAGATTCACACAACTCTCTGGGTGGAAAAGTTTCTCCTCATCTCAGTCCCAAATGGCCACAGATTCACACAACTCTCTGGGTGGAAAAGTTTCTCCTCATCTCAGTCCCAAATGTTCCACCTCACACATAGCCCCCAACTCAATATCCTAAATGGCCACAGATTCACACAACTCTCTGGGTGGAAAAGTTTCTCCTCATCTCAGTCCCAAATGGCCACAGATTCACACAACTCTCTGGGTGGAAAAGTTTCTCCTCATCTCAGTCCCAAATGGCCACAGATTCACACAACTCTCTGGGTGGAAAAGTTTCTCCTCATCTCAGTCCCAAATGGCCACAGACTCACACAACTCTCTGGGTGGAAAAGTCTCTCCTCATCTCAGTCCCAAATGGCCACAGATTCACACAACTCTCTGGGTGGAAAAGTTTCTCCTCATCTCAGTCCCAAATGGCCACAGATTCACACAACTCTCTGGGTGGAAAAGTTTCTCCTCATCTCAGTCCCAAATGGCCACAGATTCACACAACTCTCTGGGTGGAAAAGTTTCTCCTCATCTCAGTCCCAAATGGCCACAAATTCACAACTCTCTGGGTGGAAAGGTTTTTTTCTCACCTCAGTCTTAAATGGCCTCCCCCTTATTCTAAGACTGTAGCCCCTGGTTCTGGACTCGCCCAACATTGGGAATATTTATCCTTCATCTAGTTTGGCCACCCCACCCAAGGTTTCCGAGCGGTTCCCGGAGGTTGCAGGTAGGGAGACTGACAAAAGCCTCCAGGAACCGCACGGAAATCTTGGGTGGTGCGAAAAATCTCCAGAGGTTTCATAAGTGGGACAGGGGCATTACTACGCGATTCAAAAAGCTGCAGTAACTCAGCGGGACAGGCAGCATCTCTGGAGAGAAGGAATGGGCGATGTTTCGGGACGAGGCCCTTTTTCAGATTTCTTCCAGTCTGAAGATAGGTCTCAAGCCCAAAACATCACCCACTCCTTTGCCCCAGAGATGCCGCCTGTCCAGCTTGGTGACTCCAGCACTTTAAACCAGCATCTGCAGTTCCTTCTTACACACAACCCAACTCCTCAAAGAAGCTCGGACTTACTTTTGAGTGGAAGCTTGCCCGAAATTTTCTGGAAAACAAAGAGAGAAAAAAGTAAGTCACAATGCTGTAGTCAAGTTTGTGCTTGTGTTAGCAGACAGGTACAATAATCTGGATGGCTGTGGCAGGAGTTGCTGCCTCACGGCGCCAGAGACCCGGGTTTCATCCCGACTACGGGTGCTGTCTGTACAGAGTATTGTGTGCAGTTTTGGCATGTTGGCCTTCATAACAAGAGGAGTTTTGTTCATCAGTCACTGAAAGTAAGCATGCAGGTACAGCAGGCAGTGAAGAAAGCCAATGGCCTTCATAACAAGAGGAGTTGAGTCTAGGAGCAAAGAGGTCCTTCTGCACTTGTACAGGGCCCTAGTGAGACCACACCTGCAGTATTGCGTGCAGTTTTGGCCTGTTGGCCTTCATAAGAGGAGTTGAGTCTAGGAGCAAAGAGGTCCTTCTGCAGTTGTACAGGGCACTGGTGAGACCACACCTGGAGTATTGTGTGCAGTTTTGGCCTGTTGGCCTTCATAACAAGAGGAGTTGAGTCTAGGAGCAAAGAGGTCCTTCTGCAGTTGTACAGGGCCCTGGTGAGACCACACCTGGAGTATTGTGTGCAGTTTTGGCCTGTTGGCTTTCATAACAAGAGGAGTTGAGTATAGGAGCAGGGAGGTTCTTCTGCAGTTGTACGGGGCCCTGGTGAGACCACACCTGGAGTATTGCATACAGTTTTGGCTTGTTGGAACGGAGACAGAGACGCTTTTCCACCCAGAGAGTTGTGAGTCTGTGGAATTCTCTGCCTCAGAGGGCGGTGGAGGCTGGTTCTCTGGATGCTTTCAACAGAGAGCTAGATAGGGCTCTTAAAGATAGTGGAGTCAGGGGATATGGGGAGAAGGCAGGAACGGGGTACTGATTGGGGATACACAAAAAAGCTGGAGAAACTCAGCGGGTGCAGCAGCATCTATGTAGCGAAGGAAATAGGCAACGTTTCAGGCGAAACCTTTCTTCAGACAATAGATGCTGCTGCACCCGCTGAGTTTCTTCAGCTTTTTTGTGTACCTTCGATTTTCCAGCATCTGCAGTTCCTTCTTGAATACTGATTGGGGACGATCAGCCATGATCATATTTTTCAATGTTTCTATGAATGGCGGTGCTGGCTCGAGGGGCCGAATGGCCTCTAATCCTGCACCTATTGTCTATGTTTCCATGAGACGGAAGCCGGTTACGGAAATGAGGTCGAAAATTACTGCCCACGACATATTTGTCCTCGAGTTGTCCATCTTGCCCATTGTTTGGCCATATGTATGTCATGTTTTATACTTTGGCAATATAACAATGTATTTTTTATCATGCCAATAAAAGTTTTTAAATTGAATTGAATTGAGAGAGGGGTGGCGAGGAGTTAGAGCTCTTAAAGATAGCGGAGTCCGGGGATATGGGGAGAAGGCAGGAATGGGGTACTGATTGGGGATGATCAGCCGTGATCACATTGAATGGGGGTGCTGGCTCAAGGGGCCAAATGGCCTCAAATTCTGTGCCTATTGCCTATGTTTCTATGAATGGCGGTGCTGGCTGGAAGGGCCAAATGGCCTCTACACCTGCGCCTATTGTCTATGTTTCTATGAATGGCGGTGCTGGCTGGAAGGGCTGAATGGCCTCTACTCCTGCGCCTATTGTCTATGTTTCTATGAATGGCGATGCTGGCTGGAAGGGCCGAATGGCCTCTACACCTGCGCCTATTGTCTATGTTTCTATGAATGGCAGTGCTGGCTCGAGGGGCCAAATGGCCTCTACTCCTATTTTCAATGTCTGAACGGTGGTGCTGGCTGGAAGGGCCAAATGGCCTCTACTCCAATTTTCAATGTCTCTATGAATGGCGGTGCTGGCTGGAAGGGCCGAATGGCCTCTACTCCTGTGCCTATTGTCTACGTTTCTATGGAACGGAAGCCGTTTACGGAAATGGGGTCGAAAATTACTGCCCACACCCGCACGACATCTTTGTCCTCGAGTTGCCTGTCAGATTATTTATTCAAAGGTACACAAAATTGCTGGAGAAACTCAGCGGGTGCAGCAGCATCTATGGAGCGAAGGAAATAGGCGACGTTTCGGGCCGAAACCCTTCTTCAGACTGATGGGGGGTGGGGGGGGGGGAGAAGGAAGGAAAAGGGGAGGAGGAGCCCGAGGGCGGGCGGATAGGAGGACACAGCTAGAGGGTTAAGGAAGGGGAGGAGACAGCAAGGGCTAGCAAAATTGGGAGAATTCAATGTTCATGCCATCCGGACTCAAGGTCCCCAGGCGGAATATGAGGTGCTGTTCCTCCAATTTCCGCTGTTGCTCACTCTGGCAATGGAGGAAACCCAGGACAGAGAGGTCGGATTGGGAATGGGAGGGGGAGTTGAAGTGCTGAGCCACCGGGAGTTCAGGTTGGTTATTGCGGACCGAGCGGAGGTGTTCGGCGAAACGATCGCCCAACCTCCGCTTAGTCTCCCCGATGTAAATCAGCTGACACCTAGAGCAGTGGATGCAGTAGATGAGGTTGGAGGAGATGCAGGTGAACCTTTGTCGCACCTGGAACGACTGCTTGGGTCCTTGAATGGAGTCGAGGGGGGAGGCGAAGGGACAGGTGTTGCATTTCTTGCGGTTGCAACGGAAAGTGCCCGGGGAGGGGGTGGTGCGGGAGGGGAGGGAAGAATTGACAAGGGAGTTGCGGAGGGAGCGGTCTTTGTGGAAGGCAGACATGGGGGGAGATGGGAAGATGTGGCGAGTGGTGGGGTCACGTTGGAGGTGGCGGAAATGGCGGAGGATTATGTGTTGTATTTGCCGGCTGGTGGGGTGAATTTATTTATTCATGTGTGTATATATTTATATTATGGTATATGGACACACTGATCTGTCTTGTAGTAAATACCTACTATGTTCTGTGTGCTGAAGCAAAGCAAGAATTTCATTGTCCTATACAGGGACACATGACTGATTCCTGGGATGTCAGGACTGACTTATGAAGAAAGACTGGATAGACTTGGTTTATACTCTCTAGAATTTAGGAGATTGAGAGGGGATCTTATAGAAACTTACAAAATTCTTAAGGGATTGGACAGGCTAGATGCAGGAAGATTGTTCCCGATGTTGGGGAAGTCCAGGACAAGGGGTCACAGCTTAAGGATAAGGGGGAAATCTTTTAAAACCAAGATGAGAAGAACTTTTTTCACACAGAGAGTGGTGAATCTCTGGAACTCTCTGCCACAGAGGGTAGTTGAGGCCACACAGTTCATTGGCTATATTTAAGAGGGAGTTAGATGTGGCCCTTGTGGCTGTATAGGACAAGAATTTCATTGTCCTATACAGGGACACATGACAATAAACTCAGTGTTTAAGAAGGAACGGCAGGTGCTGGAGAATCGAAGGTTACACAAAAAAGCTGGAGAAACTCAGTGGGTGCAGCAGCATCTATGGAGTGAAGGAAATAGGCGACGTTTCGGGCCGAGACCCTTCTTCAGACTTCAGGCTTTTTTGTGTAACTGACAATAAACTCACTTGAACTAGAAGTAGCTTGCCCACAGTTCGGCCATTTTGGGAGGGGGGTCAACTGTGGGCAACGCGGTGACGTCATCGCGCACGGCGTCATGCGGTGAGGGGAGGGGGTGGGGAGGATGGCCGCCATCATCGCCATCCTCCTTCCTCCTCCACCACCGCCGCGCAATCCGCCGCCATCCTCCCCCATCCCGGCCCGCCGCGCCCTCCCCGCCCCCCAGCGGGAACCGCCGGCCATTTGCCCGGGGGTATTGACCGTCGGGGGGGCGGATGAGTGCGCGGATGGCGGGCGGGAGGGAGGGCAAGGAGGGGGTGGGTGGGGTCGGGGCCTGCACCAAGATGTCGGCCCAACCCGCCACCTCCTCCACCATCCGCCGCCATCCTCCTCCCCCGTCCCCCCCCCCGGCGCCCCGGCGACGGCGGCGGCTCATCCGCCGGGCGGAGAGGGTGGATGCGGGCGATGGATGGCGGCGGTGGAGGCCGATGGTGGCCGGGGATGGCCGCCGTCTTCACCACCCCCCCCTCTCCCTCTCTCCCGCCCGCCATCTTCCCCCCCCCCCACCCCCCCCACCATCCCACAAACATCGGCCCCCCCGAGCGCCGCCGACCGTCAATACAACCGGCGCCCGGCGGCCGCTCGCCCCCTCCACCCTCCCGGCCCGGTCCGGGGCGCCGGGCGGCGGCGGCGGCCGAGGATGGCGGCGGATTGAGGTGGAGGGTGAGGGAGGACAAAATGGGCGGCGCTCGGCATGGCGGCGGCGGCGGCTGCGGAGGAGGTGAGGAGAAGGGGGGGAGGAGGGTGGGGGAGGGACACGGGGCGGCCGGTGCCCGGGGACGGGGTTTCATGTCGCTCCGCGGCTTCTCCACGGGGGTTTTGAGCGGTTTATTACCGTTAGACGCCATCTCTCTCTCTCGCTCTGTCTCCGTGTGTCGGGTCCTCTCTCTCCGCCGGCTCCGCCCGGACTGACTGAGTGACGGAGGCGGCGCCGCTGCCTGAGGGGGGGAGGGGGCGGGGCTAGGGGTGGGCGCCGCCACTGGCTGCTCTCACATAGGGGTGGCCTGGATTACTCCCCACTCACTGGCTGCTGAGAAATAGGGGTGGCCTGGACCACTACACACACACACCACACTGGCTGCTCTCACATAGGGGTGGCCTGGACCACTCCACCCACTGGCTGCTGAGAAATAGGGGTGTCCTGGATTATCCCACTCACTGGCTGCTGTCACATAGGGGTGGCCTGGACTATTCCACCCACTGGCTGCTGAGAAATAGGGGTGTCCTGGACCACGCCACTCACTGGCTGCTGAGTGATAGGGGTGGCCTGGACTATCCCACACTCTGCTGAGAGATAGGGGTGGCCTGGACTATCCCACTGGCTGCTGAGAAATAGGGGTGGCCTGGACTACTCCACCCACTGGCTGCTAAGACATAGGGGTGGCCTGGAACATCCACCCACTGGCTGCTGAGAGATAGGGGTGGCCTGGACCACTACCACCCACTGGCTGCTGAGACATAGGGGTGGCCTGGACTATCCCACTCACTGGCTGCTGAGAAATAGGGGTGGCCTGGACTACCCACTGGCTGCTGAGAAATAGGGGTGGCCTGGACCACTCCACTCACTGGCTGCTGGCACATAGGGGTGGCCTGAATTACTCCACACACTGGCTGCTGAGAAATAGGGGTGTCCTGGACTATCCCACACTCTGCTGAGAAATAGGGGTGTCCTGGACCACTACACACACACTGGCTGCTGAGAAAAATAGGGGTGGCCTGGACTACTCCACACACTGGCTGCTGAGAAATAGGGGTGGCCTGGACTACACACACACACCCACTGGCTGAGAAAATAGGGGTGTCCCTGCTGCCAAATACCACTACACCCACTGGCTGCTGAGAAATAGGGGTGTCCTGGACCACTCCACCCACTGGCTGCGGTTACATAGGGGTGTCCTGGACCACTCCACCCACTTGCTGCTGAGAAATAGGGGTGTCCTGGACCACTCCACTCACTTGCTGCTGTCACATAGGGGTGGCCTGGACTATTCCACCCACTGGCTGCTGAGAGATAGGGGTGGCCTGGACTATCCACACACTGGCTGCTGAGAAATAGGGGTCTTGGTGGCCTGAGAAATAGGGGTGGCCTGGACTATCCCACACTCTGCTGAGAAATAGGGGTGTCCTGGACCACCACACACACACTGGCTGCTGAGAAATAGGGGTGGCCTGGACCACTATCACCAGGGGTGGCCTGGACCACACTCTGCTGAGAAATAGGGGGTGGCCTGGACCACTCCACTCACTGGCCTGCTATCCCACCCACACTCTGCATAGGGGTGGCCTGGACCACTCCACACCACTGGCTGCTGAGAAATAGGGGTGGCCTGGACTATCCCACCCACTGGCTGCTGAGAAATAGGGGTGGCCTGGACTACCACCCACACACTGGCTGCTGAGAAATAGGGGTGGCCTGGACTATCCCACACTCTGCTGAGTGATAGGGGTGGCCTGGACCACTCCACACACTGGCTGCTGAGAAATAGGGGTGGCCTGGACTACTCCAAATAGGGGTGGCCTGGACTATCCCACTCACTGGCTGCTGAGAAATAGGGGTGTCCTGGACCATTCCACTCACTAGCTGCTAAGAAATAGGGGTGGTCTGGACTATCCCACACTCTGCTGAGAAATAGGGGTGGCCTGGACCGCCCCACTCACTGTCTGCCCACTGGCTGCTGAGAAATAGGGGTGGCCTGGACTATCCCACTCACTGTCTGCTGAGAAATAGGGGTGTCCCGGACCATTCCACTCACTAGCTGCTAAGAAATAGGGGTGGTCTGGACTATCCCACACTCTGCTGAGAGATAGGGGTGGCCTGGAGTATCCCACACTCTGCTGAGAGATAGGGGTGTACTGGACTATCCCACACTCTGCTGAGAATAGGGGTGGCCTGGACCATCCACCACACTGGCTGCTGCTGGACTATCCCAGAAATAGGGGTGGCCTGGACTACATAGGGGTGGCCACCCACTGGCTGCTGAGAAATAAACTCGCTCCCACACTGGCTGCCTAGGGGTGGCCTGGACTATCTACATCCCACACTGGCTGCTGTCACATAGGGGTGGCCTGGACCACTACACCCACTGGCTGCTGAGAAATAGGGGTGGCCTGGACTATCCCACCCACTGGCTGCTGAGAAATAGGGGTGGCCTGGACCACTCCACACACCACTGCTGCTGAGAAATAGGGGTGGCCTGGACTATCCCACTCACTGTCTGCTGAGAAATAGGGGTGGCCTGGACCATTCCACTCACTGGCTGCTGAGAAATAGGGGTGGCCTGGACTATCCCACACTCTGCTGAGTGATAGGGGTGTCCTGGACCACTCCACTCACTGGCTGCTGTCACATAGGGGTGGCCTGGACTATCCACCCACTGGCTGCTGAGAAATAAATAGGGGTGGCCTGGACCACACCACTCACTGGCTGCTGAGAAATAGGGGTGGCCTGGACTATTCCACTCACTGGCTGCTGTCAAATAGGGGTGGCCTGGACCACTCCACTCACTGGCTGCTGTCAAATAGGGGTGGCCTGGACTATCCCACTCACTGGCTGCTGAGAAATAGGGGTGGCCTGGACTATCCCACACTCTGCTGAGTGATAGGGGTGTCCTGGACCACTACACTCACTGGCTGCCACTCCACTCACTGGCTGCTGTCACTTAGGGGTGGCCTGGATTATCCCACTCACTGGGTGCTGAGAAATAGGGGTGGCCTGGACGACTACACGCACTGGCTGCTGAGAAAAAGGGGCGGCCTGGACCACGCCACACACTGGCTGCTGAGAAATAGGGGGTGGCCTGGACTATCTCCACCCACTGGCTGCTGAGAATAGGGGTGGCCTGGCCTGCTGAGAAATAGGGGTGTCCTGGACCACTCCACACACTGCTGCTGAGAAATAGGGGTGGCCTGGACTATCACACACTCTGCTGAGAAAAATAGGGGTGGTCCTGGACTATCCCACCCACTGGCTGCTGTCACATAGGGTGGCCTGGACCCCCAACCCAGGCTGCTGAGAAATAGGGGGACTAAGCCCACACTCTGCTGAGAAATAGGGGTGTCCTGGACCACTACACACACACACTATTGAGTAGGGGGGGGCTATGGGTGAGGGTGGTGGACACACTGATTGATGTGGGGGGCTATATGGATGAGTGGCCTGGAATATTGATAAATCTGGGTGTTGGGGCTATGGGGTGGAATAGTGGGGAATATGGGTGAGTTGAGGGGCTATGGGTGAGGTATGGTTGTGGGCTATGGGTGGTGGTGGAATATTGAGTTGGGGGCTATGGGGTGAGTGGTGGAATATTGAGTTGGGGGCTATGGGTGAGTGGTGGAATATTGAGTTGGGGGCTATGGGTGAGTGGTGGAATATTGTGTTGTTGGGGGCTATGTGTGAGTGGCAGAGAATTCCACAGACTCACAACTCTCTGTGGTCTCACCAGGGCCCTGTACAACTGCAGAAGGACCTCCTTGCTCCTAGACTCAACTCCTCTTGTTGGGTGCTAAGGCCTGAATATTAGTTGGGGGCTATGGGTGAGGTGGAATATTGAGTTGGGGGCTATGGGTGAGTGGTGGAATATTGTGTTGGGGGCTATGGGTGAGGTGGAATATTGAGTTGGGGGCTATGGGTGAGGTGGAATATTGAGTTGGGGGCTATGGGTGAGTGGTGGAGGTGGAATATTGAGTTGGGGGTGAGGGAATATTGAGTTGGGGGCTATGGGTGAATATTGAGTTGGGGGCTATGTGTGTGTGTGGGTTGGGGTGTGTTCACAAAGCTAAACTAGTGTACGGGGAGATCGATGGATCGATCGCTGGTCGGGCTAGTACGGATTCGGTGGGGAAGGGCCTGTTTCCGCGCTGTATCTCTGAAGTAAAAAGGGAATAGTTGAAGCAGGGAGAGGAGGGCGAGAGTTTGGGGCCTGGTTCAAGATGGCCGACTTTTGGGGCCTGCTTCAAGATGGCCGACTTTTGGGGCCTGTTTGAAGATGGCCGACTTTTGGGGCCTGTTTGAAGATGGCCGACTTTTGGGGCCTGTTTCAAGACTTTTGGGGCCTGTTTGAAGATGGCCGACTTTTGGGGCCTGTTTCAAGATGGCCGACTTTTGGGGCCTGTTTCAAGATGGCCGACTTTTGGGGCCTGTTTCAAGATGGCCGACTTTTGGGGCCTGTTTCAAGATGGCCGACTTTTGCCTCCTGTTTCCGCACTGTGTCTCCAAACCAAGACTGCAATAAACGAATGCATCAAACGCTAGTTTCTATTGAAATTTGTTCTATTTAAAACGTTATTCATTGACTACAGTATTTACAGTCCTGTTACGCTGCTGCAAGGTCTGTGCAAGGAGGAACTGCAGATGCTGCAGAGAGAGAGACACACACACACACAAAGTGCTGGAGTAACTCAGCGGGTGGGTCGGGCAGACGGGCAGCATCTCTGTGTGGAGAGCGTGGATCCTCTGCGGGCGTTAGAGGTCGGGAGTGTCGGACAGCACCATCGGGGATCCCAGCTGCAGGTCCCTCTGTAAAGACTCCATGTCTGAGGGATTCATGCAATGAACTTCCAGCCAGTCGGCAAGCAGCGAGGCGGAGAGAGGGGGAGACTCTTGCTGGCTGAGAGAGAGAGAGAGAGAGGGGGGGGGGGGGGGGGGGAGAGTGAGTTACAAACAGAAACATAACTGCTCGTAAATTGCAGAAATTATGAAGAACTTATAAAATATAACATGAATCTGAGGCAAACTTGACTCAGACCATCAGAGGACAATGGTGAGTAAGGTGTTGTGTATCTATTTACCAGGATCACATAGAAACATAGACAATAGGTGCAGGAGTAGAGAGGCCATTCGGCCCTTCGAGCCTGCACCATTCGCCATTCAATATGATCATGGCTGATCATCCAACTCAGTATCCTGTACCTTCTCTCCATACCCCCTGATCCCCTTAGCCACAAGGGCCACATCTAACTCCCTCTTAAATATAGCCAATGAACTGGCCTCAACTACCTTCTGTGGCAGAGAGTTCCAGAGATTCACCACTCTCTGTGTGAAAAAAGTTCTCCTCATCTCGGTTTTAAAGGATTTCCCCCTTATCCTTAAGCTGTGACCCCTTGTCCTGGACTTCCCCAACATTGGGAGCAATCTTCCTGCATCTAGCCTGTCCAACCCCTTAAGAATTTTGTAAGTTGCTATAAGATCCCCCCTCAATCTCCTAAATTCTAGAGAGTATAAACCAAGTCTATCCAGTCTTTCTTCATAAGACAGTCCTGACATCCCAGGAATCAGTCTGGTGAACCTTCTCTGCACTCCCTCTATGGCAAGAATGTCCTTCCTCAGATTAGGAGACCAAAACTGTACGCAATACTCCAGGTGTGGTCTCACCAAGACCCTGTACAACTGCAGTAGAACCTCCCTGCTCCTAGACTCAAATCCTTTAGCTATGAATGAGTCTAGGAGCAGGGAGGTTCTACTGCAGTTGTACAGGGCCCTGGTGAGACCACACCTGGAGTATTGCGTACAGTTTTGGTCTCCTAATCTGAGGAAGGACATTCTTGCCGTAGAGGATTTGAGTCTAGGAGCAGGGAGGTTCCACTGCAGTTGTACAGGGTCTTGGTGAGACCACACCTGGAGTATTGCATACAGTTTTGGTCTCCTAATCTGAGGAAAGACATTCTTGCCATACAAGTACTTTAATCGGTATAGATACAGAGACCATCAAGATGGGTTTCACCAGCTGACTTGCACATAATCCCTCTCCCCCCTCTCTCCATCCTCTCACCTCTGCCTTGGCTTTGCGTTTGGCTGCCATTAGCTGTGCCTTGTCACATTGCTCCTTGTGGGCGGATATAAGATCTATAAGACCCCCCCCCCCTCAATCATGTGTCAAGGAGCTACCATAGCGCATTCTTTTGTTTTTTGTACAAACATTCTGGAATGAAATATTCGACATCTTTACTAAATTAATTAAAATAAAACTGGTACCAAAACCAGAATGGATTATTTTGGGAATATCGGAAGGTAACCCGGAACTAAATGTGTTTCAGAAGAATTTACTCAATTATGGGCTAATGATGGGAAAAAAGCTCATACTTAAATTCTGGAAAAATGCGCCCACACCAACAATAAAAATGTGGATATCATATAACCATATAACAATTACAGCACGGAAACAGGCCATCTCGGCCCTACAAGTCCGTGCCGAACAACTTTTTTTCCCCTTAGTCCCACCTGCCTGCACTCATACCATAACCCTCCATTCCCTTCTCATCCATATGCCTATCCAATTTATTTTTAAATGATACCAATGAACCTGCCTCCACCACTTCCACTGGAAGCTCATTCCACACCGCTACCACTCTCTGAGTAAAGAAGTTCCCCCTCATATTACCCCTAAAACTTCTGTCCCTTAATTCTGAAGTCATGTCCTCTTGTTTGAATCTTCCCTATTCTCAAAGGGAAAAGCTTGTCCACATCAACTCTGTCTATCCCTCTCATCATTTTAAAGACCTCTATCAAGTCCCCCCTTAACCTTCTGCGCTCCAGAGAATAAAGACCTAACTTGTTCAACCTATCTCTGTAACTTAGTTGTTGAAACCCAGGCAACATTCTAGTAAATCTCCTCTGTACTCTCTCTATTTGTTGACATCCTTCCTATAATTGGGCGACCAAAATTGTACACCATACTCCAGATTTGGTCTCACCAATGCCTTGTACAATTTTAACATTACATCCCAGCTTCTATACTCAATGCTCTGATTTATAAAGGCTAGCATACCAAAAGCTTTCTTTACCACCCTATCTATATGAGATTCCACCTTCAAGGAACTATGCACAGTTATACCCAGATCCCTCTGTTCAACTGTATTCTTCAATTCCCTACCATTTACCATGTACGTCCTATTTTGATTTGTCCTGCCAAGGTGTAGCACCTCACATTTATCAGCATTAAACTCCATCTGCCATCTTTCAGCCCTTTTTTTCCAAATGGCCTAAATCACTCTGTAGACTTTGGAAATCCTCTTCATTATCCACAACACCCTCAAAGAATGGATTATTTTGGGAATATCGGAAGGTAACCCTGAACTAAACGTGTTTCAGAAGAATTTACTCAATTACGGGCTAATAATTGGGAAAAAAGCTCATACTTAAATTCTGGAAAAATGCGCCCACACCAACAATAAAAATGTGGAGATCAAATATGTCTGAAACACTACATCTCGAAGAGATGAGATTCCTCTTAGCAGGCAAAGCAGACCACTTCCAAAAGACGTGGTCTACGTTTTTGGAACTATTACAAGCATAAGGTGCAATAGTAATTTAAAACATAAATAAATAAATAACAGGTACCAGGATCTGGGGGGTAAAAAACAGGTGAATTGATCATGGGGAACAAGGACATGGCAGACCAATTGAATAACTACTTTGGTTCTGTCTTCACTAAGGAAGACATAAATAATCTGCCGGAAGTGCCGACCTACTCCTGCACCTATTGTCTATGTTTCGGTTTCTGAGAGCAGGGAGGTTGTACTGCAGTTGTACAGAGGCCACACCTGGAGTATTGCGTACAGTTCTGGTCTCATAATCTGAGGAGACATTCTTGCCATAGAGGGAGTGCAGAGAAGGTTCAGAGAGTACAGACTAGGAGTAAACGGGTCCTTTTCACAATGGCAGGCAGTGACTAGTGGGGCAGCGCAAGGCCCGGTGCGGGGACCAGCAGTGACTAGTGGGGCAGCGCAAGGCCCGGTGCGGGGACCAGCAGTGACTAGTGGGGCAGCGCAAGGCCCGGTGCGGGGACCAGCAGTGACTAGTGGGGCAGCGCAAGGCTCAGTGCTGGGCCCCCAGCTATTTACAATATATATTAATGATCTGGATGAGGGAATTGAAGGCAATATCTCCAAGTTTGCGGATGACACTAAGCTGGGGGGCAGCAGTTAGCTGTGAGGAGGATGCTAGGAGACTGCAAGGTGACTTGGATAGGCTGGGTGAGTGGGCAAATGTTTGGCAGATGCAGTATAATGTGGATAAATGTGAGGTTATCCATTTTGGTGGGCAAAAAAAACAGGAAAGCAGACTATTATCTGAATGGTGGCCGATTGGGAAAGGGGGAGATGCAGCGAGACCTGGGTGTCATGGTACACCAGTCATTGAAAGTAGGCATGCAGGTGCAGCAGGCAGTGAAGAAAGCCAATGGTATGTTAGCTTTCATAGCAAGAGGATTTGAGTCTAGGAGCAGGGAGGTTCTACTGCAGTTGTACAGGGTCTTGGTGAGACCACACCTGGAGTATTGCGTACAGTTTTGGTCCCCTAATCTGAGGAAAGACATTCTTGCCATAGAGGATTTGAGTCTACGAGCAGGGAGGTTCTACTGCAGTTGTACAGGGTCTTGGTGAGACCACACCTGGAGTATTGCGTACAGTTTTGGTCTCCTAATCTGAGGAAAGACATTCTTGCCATAGAGGATTTGAGTCTAGGAGCAGGGAGGTTCTACTGCAGTTGTACAGGGTCTTGGTGAGACCACAGCTGGAGTATTGCGTACAGTTTTGGTCTCCTAATCTGAGGAAAGACATTCTTGCCATAGAGGATTTGAGTCTAGGAGCAGGGAGGTTCTACTGCAGTTGTACAGGGTCTTGGTGAGACCACACCTGGATTATTGCGTACAGTTTTGGTCTCCAAATCTGAGGAAAGGCATTCTTGCCATAGAGGGAGTGCAGAGAAGGTTCACCAGACTGATTCCTGGGATGTCAGGACTGTCTTATGAAGAAAGACTGGATAGACTTGGTTTATACTCTCTAGAATTTAGGAGATTGAGGGGGGATCTTATAGAAACTTACAAAATTCTTAAGGGGTTGGACAGGCTAGATGCAGGAAGATTGTTCCCGATGTTGGGGAAGTCCAGGACAAGGGGTCACAGCTTAAGGATAAGGGGGAAATCCTTTAAAACCGAGATGAGGAGAACTTTTTTCACACAGAGAGTGGTGAATCTGTGGAACTCTCTGCCACAGAGGGTAGTTGAGGCCACAGTTCATTGGCTATATTTAAGAGGGAGTTAGATGTGGCCCTTGTGGCTAAGGGGATCAGGGGGCATGGAGAGAAGGCAGGTACGGGATACTGAGTTGGATGATCAGCCATGATCATATTGAATGGCGAATGGTGCAGGCTTGAAGGGCCGAATGGCCTCTACTCCTGCACCTATTATCTATGTTTCTGTGTAATAGAGCGATTGTTTCTCCTCTCTTTTCTAGGATCTAATTTCTTTACTTCCTTCTCTAACTTCTTTTCAAAGGGGCTTTCTTTTCTTAACACTCTCCTGAACCTTCACGATCCTTGCGCACATTCCTTACTTTCTCCACGTCTATCTTTTTCTTAAAGCTCAACAAATGAAGGTACAAAAAATGTATTAAGACATATGTGTTGTGTAGTATTGTAGCTTACTGTACTTCTAATAAATAAAAAATAATTTAAAAAAAGATTCACCACTCTCTGTGTGTAAAAAATGTTTTTCTCATCTCGGTCCTAAAAGATTTCCCCCTTATCCTTAAACTGTGGCCCCTTGTCCTGGACTTCCCCAACATCGGGAACAATCTTCCTGCATCTAGCCTGTCCAACCCCTTAAGGATTTTGTAAGTTTCTATAAGATCCCCCCTCAATCTTCTAAATTCTAGCGAGTACAAGCCGAGTCTATCCAGTCTTTCTTCATAAGACAGTCCTGACATCCCAGGAATCAGTCTGGTGAACCTTCTCTGTACTCCCTCTATGGCAAGAATGTCCTTCCTCAGATTAGGAGACCAAAACTGTACGCAATACTCCAGGTGTGGTCTCACCAAGACCCTGTACAACTGCAGTAGAACCTCCCTGCTCCTAGACTCAAATCCTCTATGGCAAGAATGTCTTTCCTCAGATTAGGAGACCAAAACTGTACGCAATACTCCAGGTGTGGTCTCACCAAGACCCTGTACAACTGCAGTAGAACCTCCCTGCTCCTAGACTCAAATCCTCTATGGCAAGAATGTCCTTCCTCAGATTAGGAGACCAAAACTGTACACAATACTCCAGGTGTGGTCTCACCAAGACCCTGTACAACTGCAGTAGAACCTCCCTGCTCCTATACTCAAATCCTTTTGCTATGAAAGCTAACATACCATTCGCTTTCTTCACTGCCTGCTGCACCTGCATGCCTACTTTCAATGACTGGTGTACCATGACACCCAGGTCTCGCTGCATCTCCCCTTTTCCTAGTCGGCCACCATTTAGATAATAGTCTGCTTTCCTGTTTTTGCCACCAAAATGGATAACCTCACATTTATCCACATTATACTGCATCTGCCAAACATTTGCCCACTCACCCAGCCTATCCAAGTCAACTTGCAGTCTCCTAGCATCCTCCTCACAGCTAACACTGCCCCCCAGCTTAGTGTCATTCGCAAACTTGGAGATGTTGCCTTCAATTCCCTCATCCAGATCATTAATATATATTGTAAATAGCTGGGGTCCCAGTACTGAGCCTTGCGGTACCCCACTAGTCACTGCTGGTCCCCGCACCGGGCCTTGCGCTGCCCCACTAGTCACTGCTGGTCCCCGCACCGGGCCTTGCGCTGCCCCCACTAGTCACTGCTGGTCCCCGCACCGGGCCTTGCGCTGCCCCACACTAGTCACTGCTGGTCCCCGCACCGGGCCTTGCGCTGCCCCACTAGTCACTGCTGGTCCCCGCACCGAGCCTTGCGGTACCCCACTAGTCACTGCTGGTCCCCGCACCGGGCCTTGCGGTACCCCACTAGTCACTGCTGGTCCCCGCACCGGGCCTTGCGCTGCCCCACTAGTCACTGCTGGTCCCCGCACCGGGCCTTGCGCTGCCCCACTAGTCACTGCTGGTCCCCGCACCGGGCCTTGCGGTACCCCACTAGTCACTGCCTGCCATTGTGAAAAGGACCCGTTTACTCCTAGTCTGTACTCCCTCTATGGCAAGAATGTCTCCTCAGATTAGGAGACCAGAACTGTACGCAATACTCCAGGTGTGGTCTCTGTACAACTGCAGTACAACCTCCCTGCTCTCAGAAACAGAAACATAGACAATAGGTGCAGGAGTAGGTCGGCCCTTCCGGCAGATTATTTATGTCTTCCTCAGTGAAGACAGAACCAAAGTAGTTATTCAATTGGTCTGCCATGTCCTTGTTCCCCATGATCAATTCACCTGCTTCTGACTGCAAGGGACCTACATTTGTTTTAACTAATCTTTTTCGCTTCATATATCTATAACAACGTTTGCAGTCAGTTTTTATGTTCCCTGCCAGGTTTCTTTCTGGCACTTTCAACTCATCCACCTTATTACGACTGCTCCTTACATTGGGACACAAAGCCTTCAGGCTTGTTGTTACAACACTCTTACCCGTTATACAATTAAGTTGAAAAGTGGCCCTTTTGATTTTTGCCCTGGTTTTGTCGGCCTGCCACTTTTACTTTTCACCTTTTGCTGCTACCCTCATTTTACACCCCTCTGTCTCTACGCTCACACATTTAATAAACCCTTTCCCATTAACTCCATCATCGACTGTCCTATTTGACACCCCCCACCCTTATTCAGTTTAAAACCGTTCCTTCTCTCCAGCATCTCCGGAGAGAAGGAATAGGCAACGTTTCGGACTCGGAGGGGAAGGGCCTGTTTCCGCGCTGTATCTGTAGAGGCCGGGACTCTCTCACCTCTCCTGGGTCTCCCCCAACATGTCAAAGGACTGGTTCAGAAGCTCCTCCAGGTCGAATCCAACTCCGTAGCCGGCCCCACTTCCCTTGGGAGTCATGGAGAAAACGGGAGGGAGGAGATCTTTCACCTGCCAGAGAGAGGGGGGCGGGGATGGAGAGAGAGAAGGGGAGAGGGAGAAGGGGTAGAAGGAGAGAGGGGAGAGAGAGAGAGAGGGGGAGAGGAGAGAAGGGGAGAAGGAGTGAGAAGGAGAGGGAGAGAAGGGATGAAGGAGGAGGAAGAGAGTGGAGAGAGATGGGGGGGGGAGAGAGCGGAGGGAGCGGAGAGAGCACAGGGTGAATCAAAGCAGTAAACTCCAGCCCCATCACCCTCCCCTCCCCCTCTTGAACGAGTGGCCTGCTGGGCTAAGGAATGGTTGATGGAATTTAAAACGCATGTTGGTCGGGGTGGGACTAGTGTAGAGGGGGCATGTTGGTCGGGGTGGGACTAGTGTAGAGGGGCAGGTTGGTCGGGGTGGGACGAGTGTAGAGGGGGCATGTTGGTCGGGGTGGGACTAGTGTAGACGGGGCATGTTGGTCGGGGTGGGACTAGTGTAGATGGGGCATGCATGTTGGTCGGGGTGGGACTAGTGTAGATGGGGCATGTTGGTCGGGGGGGGACTAGTGTAGATGGGGCATGTTGGTCGGGGGGGGACTGGGACTAGTGTAGACGGGGGGGGCTGTTGGTCGGGGTGGGACTAGTGTAGATGGGGCATGTTGGTGGGGGTGGGACTAGTGTAGACGGGGCATGTTGGTCGGGGTGGGACTAGGACTAGTGTAGACGGGGCATGTTGGTCGGGGTGGGACTAGTGTAGATGGGGCATGTTGGTCGGGGTGGGACTAGGACTAGTGTAGACGGGGCATGTTGGTCGGGGTGAGTCTAGTGTAGATGGGGCATGTTGGTCGGGGTGGGACTAGTGTAGATGGGGCATGTTGGTCGGGGTGGGACTAGTGTAGATGGGGCATGTTGGTCGGGGGGGGGGACTGGTATTGAGGGGGCATGTAGGACGGGGGGGGACTAGTGTAGATGGGGCATGTTGGTCGGGGTCGGGGACTAGTGTAGAGATGGGGCATGTTGGTCGGGGTGGGACTAGTGTAGATGGGGCATGTTGGTCGGGGTGGGACTAGTGTAGATGGGGCATGGTGGTCGGGGTGGGACTAGTGTAGACGGGGCATGTTGGTCGGGGTGGGACTAGTGTAGATGGGGCATGTTGGTCGGGGTGGGACTAGTGTAGATGGGGCATGTTGGTGGGGGGGTGGGACTAGTGTAGATAGGGCATTGGTGTGGACTAGTGGTGGGGCTAGTGTAGGTGGGGCATGTTGGTCGGGGTGGGACTAGTGTAGATGGGGCATGTTGGTCGGGGGGGTGGGACTAGTGTAGATGGGGCATGTTGGTCGGGGTGGGACTCGTGTAGATGGGGCATGTAGGTCGGGGTGGGACTAGAGTAGATGGGGCATGTTGGGCGGGGTGGGACTAGAGTAGATGGGGGATGTGGGGCGGGGTGGGACTAGTGTAGAGGGGCATGTTGGTCGGGGTGGGACTAGTGTAGATGGGGCATGTTGGTGGGGGTGGGACTAGTGTAGATGGGGCATGTTGGTGGGGGGTGGGCTAGGTGTAGTGTAGATGGGGCATGTTGGTCGGGGTGGGACTAGTGTAGATGGGGCATGTTGGTCGGGGTGGGACTAGTGTAGATGGGACATGTTGGTCGGGGTGGGACTAGTGTAGATGGGGCATGATGGGCGGGGTGGGACTAGTGTAGATGGGGCAGGTTGGTCGGGGGGTGGGACTAGTGTAGATGGGGCAGTGTTGTTGGTGGGGGTGGGACTAGTGTAGATGGGGCATGTTGGTCGGGGTGGGACTAGTGTAGATGGGACATGTTGGTCGGGGTGGGACTAGTGTAGATGGGGCATGTTGGTCGGGGTGGGACTAGTGTAGACGGGGCATGTTGGTCGGGGTGGGACTAGTGTAGAGGGGGCATGGTGGTCGGGGGGGGACTAGTGTAGATGGGGCATGTTGGGCGGGGTGGGACTGGTGTAGATGGGGCATGTTGGTAGGGGGGGGGACTAGTGTAGATGGGGCATGTTGGTCGGGGTGGGACTAGTGTAGATGGGGCATGTTGGTCGGGGTGGGACTAGTGTAGATGGGGCATGTTGGTCGGGGTGGGACTAGTGTAGATGGGGCATGTTGGTCGGGGTGGGACTAGTGTAGATGGGGCATGTTGGTCGGGGGGGGACTAGTGTAGAGATGGGGTATGTTGGTGGGGGTGGGACTAGTGTAGATGGGGCATGTAGGTCGGGGTGGGACTAGTGTAGATGGGGCATGTTGGTCGGGGTGGGACTAGTGTAGGTGGGGCATGTTGGTCGGGGTGGGACTAGTGTAGATGGGGCATGTTGGTAGTGGTGGGCCTAGCGTAGATGGGGCATGTTGGTCGGGGGGGGGGGACTAGTGTAGACGGGGCATGTTGGTCGGGGGGTGGGACTAGTGTAGAGATGGGGCATGTTTGGTCGGGGTGGGACTAGTGTAGATGGGGCATGTTGGTGGGGGTGGGACTAGTGTAGATGGGGCATGGGTCGGGGGGTGGGACTAGTGTAGATGGGGCATGTTGGTCGGGGGGTGGGACTAGTGTAGATGTTGGGGGCATGTTGGTCGGGGGTGGGACTAGTGTAGATGGGGCATGTTGGTCGGGGGGGACTAGTGTAGATGGGGCATGTTGGTCGGGGTGGGACTAGTGTAGATGGGGCATGTTGGTCGGGTGGGGACTAGTGTAGATGGGGCATGTTGGTCGGGGGTGGGACTAGTGTAGATGGGGCATGTTGGTCGGGGTGGGGTGGGACTAGTGTAGATGGGGCATGTTGGTCGGGGGGGTGGGACTAGTGTAGATGGGGGCATGTTGGTCGGGGGGTGGGACTAGTGTAGATGGGGGCATGTTGGTCGGGGTGGGACTAGTGTAGATGGGGCATGTTGGTCGGGGTGGGACTAGTGTAGATGGGGCATGTTGGTCGGGGGGTGGGACTAGTGTAGATGGGGCATGTTGGTCGGGGTGGGGACTAGTGTAGATGGGGCATGTTGTCGGGGGGTGGGACTAGTGTAGATGGGGCATGTTGGTCGGGGTGGGACTAGTGTAGATGGGGCATGTTGGTCGGGGGTGGGACTAGTGTAGATGGGGCATGTTGGTCGGGGTGGGGACTAGTGTAGATGGGGCATGTTGGTCGGGGTGGGACTAGTGTAGATGGGGCATGTTGGTCGGGGGTGGGACTAGTGTAGATGGGGCATGTTGGTCGGGGGGGGGGACTAGTGTAGATGGGGCATGTTGGTCGGGTCGGGGTGGGACTAGTGTAGATGGGGCATGTTGGTCGGGGTGGGACTAGTGTAGATGGGGCATGTTGGTCGGGGGGGGACTAGTGTAGATGGGGCATGTTGGTCGGGGGTGGGACTAGTGTAGATGGGGGCATGTTGGTCGGGGGTGGGACTAGTGTAGATGGGGCATGTTGGTCGGGGGGACTAGTGTAGATGGGTAGTAGGTCGGGGGGCATAGTGTTGGTGGGGGGGTGGGACTAGTGTAGATGGGGCATGTTGGTCGGGGTGGGACAAGTGTCAATGGCGCATGTTGGTTGGGGTGGGTATAGTGCAGATGGGGCATGTCGGTCAGAGTGGGACTAGTGTAGATGGAGCATGTCGGTCAAGGTGGGACTAGTGTAGGGGTGGAGGGTGGGACTAGTGCAGGTTGGGGCATGGGGGTGGGGATGGGACGAGTGTAGATGGGGCATGTTGGTGGGGGGGTGAGACTAGTGTAGATGGGGCATGTTGGTCGGGGTGGGGGGACTAGTGTAGATGGGGCATGTTGGTCGGGGGGGGGAGTGGGGTGGGGGGGGCAGGGTGGTTGGGGTGGGACTAGTGTAGGGGGGGGCATGTTGGTCGGGGTGGGACTAGTGTAGATGGGGCATGTTGGTCGGGGTGGGACTGGGACTAGTGTAGATGGGGCACGTTGGTCGGGGAGTAGGACTAGTGTAGATAGGGCTTGTCGGACCGGGTGGGACTAGTGTAGATGGGGCATGTTGGTCGGGGTGGGACTAGTGGAGAAGGGGCATGTTGGTCGGGGTGGGGACTACTAGTGTAGATGGGGCATGTTGGTCGGGGGGGGGGACTAGTGTAGATGGGGCATGTTGGTCGGGGTGGGACTAGTGTAGATGGGGCATGTTGGTCGGGGGTGGGACTAGTGTAGATGGGGCATGTTGGTCGGGGTGGGACTAGTGTAGATGGGGCATGTTGGTCGGGGGGGGCTAGGGTAGGAGGGGGATGGTGGTCGGGGTGGGACTAGTGTAGATGGGGCATGTGGGTCGGGGTGGGACTAGTGTAGATGGGGCATGTTGGTCGGGGTGGGACTGGTGTAGATGGGGCATGTTGGTTGGTCGGGGTGGGACTAGTGTAGACGGGGCTTGTTGGTCGGGGTGGGACTAGGACTAGTGTAGATGGGGCATGTTGGTCGGGGTGGGATAGTGTAGATGGGGCATGTTGGTCGGGGGTGGGACTAGTGTAGATGGGGCATGTGGTCGGGGTGGGGGTGGGACGGGGGGGGACTCTAGTGTAGATGGGGCATGTTGGTCGGGGGGGGGACTAGTGTAGATGGGGCATGTTGGTCGAGGTGGGACTAGTGTAGACGGGGGCATGTTGGTCGGGGTGGGACTAGTGTAGATAGGGGGCATGTTGGTCGGGGGTGGGACTAGTGTAGATGGGGCATGTTGGTCGGGGGGTGGGACTAGTGTAGATGGGGCATGTTGGTCGGGGTGGGACTAGTGTAGATGGGGCATGTTGGTCGGGGGGGTGGGACTAGTGTAGATGGGGCATGTTGGTCGGGGTGGGACTAGTGTAGATGGGGCATGTTGGTCGGGGTGGGACTAGTGTAGATGGGGCATGTTGGTCTGGGGGGACTGGTGTAGATGGGGAATGTTTTTCGGGGTGGGACTAGTGTGGATGGGGCATGTTGGTCAGAGTGGGACTAGTGTAGATGGGGCATGTGGTGGTCGGGGTGGGACTAGTGTAGATGGGGCATGTGGTCGGGGTGGGACTAGTGTAGATGGGGCATGTTGGTCGGGGTGGGACTAGTGTAGATGGGGCATGTTGGTCGGGGGTGGGACTAGTGTGTAGATGGGGCATGTTGGTCGGGGTGGGACTAGTGTAGATGGGGCATGTTGGTCGGGGGGGGACTAGTGTAGATGGGGCATGTTGGTCGGGGTGGGACTAGTGTAGATGGGGCATGTTGGTCGGGGGGGGACTAGTGTAGATGGGGCATGTTGGTCGGGGTGGGACTAGTGTAGATGGGGCATGTTGGTCGGGGTGGGACTAGTGTAGATGGGGCATGTTGGTCAGCGTGGGAGTAGTGTAGATGGGGCATGTTGGTCGGGGTGGGACTAGTGTAGATGGGGCATGTTGGTCGGGGGGGGACTAGTGTAGGTGGGGCATGTTGGTGGGGGTGGGATTAGTGTAGATGGGGCATGTTGGTGGGGGTGGGACTAGTGTAGATGGGGCATGTTGGTAGGGGTGGGACTAGTGTAGATGGGGCATGTTGGTCGGGGGGGGACTAGTGTAGATGGGGATGGGGCATGTTGGGTCGGGGGTGGGACTAGTGTAGATGGGGCATGTTGGTCGGGGGGTGGGACTAGTGTAGATGGGGGCATGTTGGTCGGGGTGGCGCTGGTTTAGATGGGGCACGTTGGTCGGGTGTGGACTAGTGTAGTTGGGGCATGTTGGTCGGGGTGGGACCAGTGTAGATGGGTCATGTTGGTCGGGGTGGGACTAGTGTAGATGGGGCATGTTGGTCGGGGGGGGAATAGTGTAGATGGGGCAGGTTGGTGGGGGTGGGAATAGTGTAGATGGGGCATGTTGGTGGGGGGGGGAATAGTGTAGATGGGGGAGGGTGGTCGGGGGGGGACTAGTGTAGATGGGGCATGTTGGTCGGGGTGGGACTAGTGTAGAGGGGGAATGTGGGTCGGGGTGGGACTAGTGTTGATGGGGCATGTTGGTCGGGGTGGGGACTAGTGTAGATGGGGCATGTTGGTCGGGGTGGGACTAGTGTAGATGGGGCATGTTGGTCGGGGTGGGACTAGTGTAGATGGGGCATGTTGGTCGGGGTGGGGTGGGGGGGACTAGTGTCGGTAGGGGGGGGCAGTGTAGGTGTTGGTCGGGGTGGGACTAGTGTAGATGGGGCATGTTGGTCGGGGGTGGGACTAGTGTAGATGGGGGCATGTTGGTCGGGGTGGGGACTAGTGTAGATGGGGCATGTTGGTCGGGGTGGGACTAGTGTAGATGGGGCATGTTGGTCGGGGTGGGACTAGTGTAGACGGGGGCATGTTGGTCGGGGGTGGGACTAGTGTAGATGGGGCATGTTGGGTGGGGGGTGGGACTAGTGTAGATGGGGCATGTCGGTCAGTGTGGGACTAGTGTAGATGGGGCATGTTGGTCGGGGTTGGACTAGTGTAGATGGGGCATGTTGGTCGGAGTGGGCCTAGTGTAGATGGGGCATGTTGGTCGGGTGGGACTAGTGTAGATGGGGCATGTTGGTCGGGGTGGGACTAGTGTAGCATGTTGGGCGGGGTGAGACTAGTATGTATGGGGCATGTTGGTCGGGGTGGGACTAGTGTAGATGGGGCATGTTGATAGGGGTGGGACTAGTGTAGATGGGGCATGTTGGTGGGGGGGGGTGGGACTAGTGTAGATGGGGCATGTTGGTCGGGGTGGGACTAGTGTAGATGGGGCATGTTGGTCGGGGGGTGGGACTAGTGTAGATGGGGCATGTTGGTCGGGGTGGGACTAGTGTAGATGGGGCATGTTGGTCGGGGTGGGACTAGTGTAGATGGGGCATGTTGGTCGGGGTGGGACTAGTGTAGATGGGGCATGTTGGTCGGGGGTGGGACTAGTGTAGATGGGGCATGTTGGTCGGGGTGGGGACTAGTGTAGATGGGGCATGTTGGTCGGGGGGGACTAGTGTAGATGGGGCATGTTGGTCGGGGTGGGACTAGTGTAGATGGGGCATGTTGGTCGGGGTGGGACTAGTGTAGATGGGGCACGTTGGTCGGGGTGGGACTAGTGTAGGTGGGGCATGTTGGTCGGGGTGGGACTAGTGTAGATGGGGCATGTTGGTCGGGGGGGTGGGACTAGTGTAGATGGGGCATGTTGGTCGGGGGGGGGGACTAGTGTAGATGGGGCATGTTGGTCGGGGTGGGACTAGTGTAGATGGGGCATGTTGGTCGGGGTGGGACTAGTGTAGATGGGGCATGTTGGTCGGGGGGGGGACTAGTGTAGATGGGGCATGTTGGTCGGGGTGGGACTAGTGTAGATGGGGCATGTTGGTCGGGGGTGGGACTAGTGTAGATGGGGCATGTTGGTCGGGGTGTGGGACTAGTGTAGATGGGGCATGTTGGTCGGGGTGTGGACTAGTGTAGATGGGGCATGTTGGTCGGGGTGGGACTAGTGTAGATGGGGGCATGTTGGTCGGGGTGGGACTAGTGTAGATGGGGCATGTTGGTCGGGGTGGGGACTAGTGTAGATGGGGCATGTTGGTCGGGGTGGGACTAGTGTAGATGGGGGCATGTTGGTCGGGGTGGGACTAGTGTAGATGGATGGGGGCATGTGGGTCGGGGTTGGTCGGGGTGGGGACTAGTGTAGATGGGGCATGTTGGTCGGGGTGGGACTAGTGTAGATGGGGCATGTTGGTCGGGGGGTGGACTAGTGTAGATGGGGCATGTTGGTCGGGGTGGGACTAGTGTAGATGGGGCATGTTGGTCGGGGGTGGGACTAGTGTAGATGGGGCATGTTGGTCGGGGTGGGACTAGTGTAGATGGGGCATGTTGGTCGGGGTGGGACTAGTGTAGATGGGGCATGTTGGTCGGGGTGGGACTAGTGTAGATGGGGCATGTTGGTCGGGGGGGTGGGACTAGTGTAGATGGGGCATGTTGGTCGGGGTGGGACTAGTGTAGATGGGGCATGTTGGTCGGGTGGGGACTAGTGTAGATGGGGCATGTTGGTCGGGGTGGGACTAGTGTAGATGGGGGGCATGTTGGTCGGGGTGGGACTAGTGTAGATGGGGCATGTTGGTCGGGGTGGGACTAGTGTAGATGGGGCATGTTGGTCGGGGTGGGACTAGTGTAGATGGGGCATGTTGGTCGGGGTGGGACTAGTGTAGAAGGGGCATGTTGGTCGGGGTGGGACTAGTGTAGATGGGGCATGTTGGTCGGGGTGGGGTGGGAATAGTGTAGAAGGGTCATGGTTGGTCGGGGTGGGACTAGTGTAGATGGGGCATGTTGGTCGGGGTGGGACTAGTGTAGATGGGGCATGTTGGTCGGGGGGGGACTAGTGTAGATGGGGCATGTTGGTCGGGGGGGGACTAGTGTAGATGGGGCATGTTGGTGGGGGGGTGGGACTAGTGTAGATGGGGCATGTTGGTGGGGGTGGGACTAGTGTAGATGGGGCATGTTGGTCGGGGTGGGACTAGTGTAGAGGGGGCATGTTGGTCGGGGTGGGACTAGTGTAGATGGGGCATGTTGGTCGGGGTGGGACTAGTGTAGATGGGGCATGTTGGTCGGGGGTGGGACTAGTGTAGATGGGGCATGTTGGTCGGGTGTGGGGTGGGTATAGTGTAGATGGGGCAGTTGTCGGGGAGTGGGGTGGGACTAGTGTAGATGGGGCATGTTGGTCGGGGGGGGGACTAGTGTAGACGGGGCATGTTGGTCGGGGTGGGAATAGTGTAGATGGGGCATGTTGGTCGGGGTGGGACTAGTGAAGATGGGGCACGTTGGTCGGGGGGGGACTAGGGTAGATGGGGCATGTTGGTCGGGGTGGGACTAGTGTAGAGGGGGCATGTTGGTCGGGGTGGGATTAGTGTAGATGGGTCATGTTGGTCGGGGTGGGACTAGTGTAGATGGGACATGTTGGTCGGGGTGGGACTAGTGTAGATGGGGGGCATGTTGGGTCGGGGGTGGGACTAGTGTAGACGGGGCATGTTGGTCGGGGTGGGACTAGTGTAGACGGGGCATGTTGGTCGGGGGGTGGGACTAGTGTAGACGGGGCATGTTGGTCGGGGTGGGACTAGTGTAGACGGGGCATGTTGGTAGGGGGGTGGGACTAGTGTGTAGACGGGGCATGTTGGTCGGGGGGGTGGGACTAGTGTAGACGGGGCATGTTGGTCGGGGTGGGACTAGTGTAGATGGGGCATGTTGGTGGGGGTGGGACTAGTGTAGATGGGGCATGTTGGTCGGGGTGGGACTAGTGTAGACGGGGCATGTTGGTCGGGGTGGGACTAGTGTAGATGGGGCATGTTGGTCGGGGTGGGGACTAGTGTAGATGGGGCATGTTGGTCGGGGTGGGGACTAGTGTAGATGGGGCATGTTGGTCGGGGTGGGACTAGTGTAGATGGGGCATGTTGGTCGGGGTGGGACTAGTGTAGATGGGGCATGTTGGTCGGGGTGGGACTAGTGTAGATGGGGCATGTTGGTCGGGGGTGGGACTAGTGTAGATGGGGCATGTTGGACGAGTGAGTTTACCTGAGATTTCGACAGCTGGTGAGTGACCATGCTCAGATCTTCCTGGTCGCTCCTAGACACCTCCGGGCCCTGGTTTTGGAGGGAAGATCGCCAGGGTTGAACAGGCCCCGTTCCGTAAGCCTGAGCTGCAGGCCGGGCGGGTGGGGCCGTGGGATTACCAGTGAAGCAGGAGGCCTGAGGGGGAAGGCCCGCATAAGCCGAGGGTCCCAGACTTGCCCTCGGGGCCCCAGGCTGCAGAATGGCGTTCGGCCTCATGTGTGCAGTGGTTCCCAAGCCCGAGGGAGGCCCGAGCCTTGTACTGGGACCCAGGCCTGTGGTCGGCCCCAGCCCCGTACTAGGCTGCAAGCCTGAGGTAGGCCCCAAGCTTGAGCTAGGCCCCAGATTAGTAGGATCTGGGCCTGCGGCAGGCTGAGAGTTTGTTGCGGGCCCCGGGCCTGCAGGAGGCCCCGGGTGTGTGGTAGTGACAAAGCCTGTGTTAGGCCTCACGCCTGTGGTTGGTTGCAAGTCCGAGCTGGGCTCCAAGCCTGAGGGAGGCCCCATGATTGTGTTAGGCCCCAGGCCTGCAGCAGGCCCTTGGCCTGAGGTAGGCCCCAAGACTGCGGGGTTAGGCCGCAAGCCTGACGTGGGTCCCAGGCCTGCTGTAGGCCTCAGACCTGTAGTAGTTCCCAAGCCCAAGGAAGGCCCCAAGCCTGCTGTTGGTCGCAAGATTGCGTTAGGCTCCAAGCCTGAGCTAGGCCGCAAGATTGAGTTGGACCCCAGATGCGCGGTAGCTCCCAAGCCTGTGGTAGGCCTCAGGCCTGCGGTAGTCCCCAAGCCCAACGTAGCCCAGACCTGAGCTAGGCCCCATTCCCGAGGAAGGCCCCAAGATTGTGTTAGGCCCCAGGCCTGTGGTAGGCTGCAAGCCTGAGGTAGGCCCCAAGACTGTTGTCGGCTGCAAGATTGTGTTAGGCCTCAGGCCTGAAGGCCCCAAACCTGCGCTAGGCCCCATGCTTGAGCTAGTTCCTAAGCCTGAACTAGGCCCTAGGCCTATTGTGGTAGGCTGCAGGCCTGCAGTTGTTCCCAAGCCTGAGCTAGGCCCCAAGCCTAGTGTGGGCCGCAAGATTGTGTTCGGCCCCAAGCCTGAGGAAGGCCCCAAGATGGTGTTGGACCCCAGATGTGCGGTAGTTCCGGCAGGCCTCAGGTTGGGGGGAGGCCCCAAGCCTGGGGAAGGCCCCAAGATGGCGTCAGGCCCCATTGCCGCCCCGGGCTCGGCCTGGAAGCCTGGGCCTTGTCCCTCCTGGCCAGTCGGGGCCTGCAGCATCTTGGTCCACCGCTCCAGCAGGGTCTTGTCCCCTTGGCTGAGGACCACCCCGGACAGGACGTCCCCGGCCCTCAGCTCCCGCCGGTCTCTCTCCCGCTGCCGTCTCTCCCGCTCCCGGGCCCTCTCCTGCCTCCGACGCCTCTTCTCCTCCCGCTCCCGCTGGCGGTCCTGGGCGGTCACGGGTCTCCGCGGGTCCGGGGGCTCCGGGCACGAGGCCTGAGGCCCACACGCGTCTGTCGGCAGAGAGGGAGGGAGAGAGAGATGGAGAGAGGGAGGGAGAGAGAGAGATGGAGAGAGAGAGAGAGAGAGAGAGAGAGAGAGAGGGAGAGGGAGGAGGGAGAGAGAGGAGGAGGGAGAGAGAGAGAGAGAGAGAGAGAGAGAGAGAGAGAGAGAGAGAGAGGGAGAGAGAGGGAGGGAGAGAGAGAGAGAGAGAGAGAGAGAGGGAGAGAGAGAGAGAGAGAGAGAGAGAGAGAGAGAGGGAGTGAGAGGAGAGAGAGAGAGAGAGAGAGAGAGAGAGAGAGAGGGAGAGAGATGGAGAGAGAGAGGAGAGAGAGAGAGGGATTGAGAGAGAGAGAGAGGGAGGGAGAGAGAGGGAGACAGAGAAAGAGAGGGAGAGAGAGAGAGGGAGAGAGAGAGAGAGACAGAGAGAGGGAGAGAGAGAGAGAGAGAGAGAGAGAGAGAGAGAGAGAGAGAGGGAGGGAGAGAGAGAGAGAGAGAGAGAGAGAGAGAGAGGGAGAGAGAAAGGGGGAGAGGGAGAGAGAGGGATTGGGAGAGAGGGAGAGAGAGGGGTTAGTTTAGACTCTCCGTTAGAGAGGGTGAGTTAGAGAGGGAGAGAGATAGAGAGATAACTCCACTCTCTCCTCATCTCTCCCCATCTTCCTCCCTCCCCCTCTCACTCAATCTCTCCCACAATCTCTCCCTCTACACCCTTCTCACCCTCCCACCTTCTCCCTCTCTCCCACCTTCTCTCATCTCTCTCTGCACCCTCTCCCACTTTCTCCCTCTCCTTCTTCTCCATCTTCTTCCCTCCCCCTCATCATCTCTCTCTCCCCGTCTCTCCAACCTTCTCTCCCTTTGAGCCTGCACCATTCGCCATTCAATATGATCATGGCTGATCATCCAACTCAGTATCCCGTACCTGCCTTCTCTCCATACCCCCTGATCCCTTTAGCCACAAGGGCCACATCTAACTCCCTCTTAAATATAGCCAATGAACTGTGGCCTCAACTACCCTCTGTGGCAGAGAGTTCCACAGATTCACCACTCTCTGTGTGAAAAAAGTTCTTCTCATCTCGGTTTTAAAGGATTTCCCCCTTATCCTTAAGCTGTGACCCCTTGTCCTGGACTTCCCCAACATCGGGAACAATCTTCCTGCATCTAGCCTGTCCAACCCCTTAAGAATTTTGTACGTTTCTATAAGATCCCCCCTCAATCTCCTAAATTCTAGCGAGTACAAGCCGAGTCTATCCAGTCTTTCTTCATATGAAAGTCCTGACATCCCAGGAATCAGTCTGGTGAACCTTCTCTGTACTCCCTCTATGGCAATAATGTCCTTCCTCAGATTAGGAGACCAAAACTGTACACAATACTCCAGGTGTGGTCTCACCAAGACCCTGTACAACTGCAGTAGAACCTCCCTGCTCCTAGACTCAAATCCTCTATGGCAAGAATGTTCTTCCTCAGATTAGGAGACCAAAACTGTATGCAATACTCCAGGTGTGGTCTCACCAAGACCCTGTACAACTGCAGTAGAACCTCCCTGCTCCTAGACTCAAATCCTTTTGCTATGAATGCTAACATACCATTGGCTTTCTTCACTGCCTGCTGCACCTGCATGCCTACTTTCAATGACTGGTGTACCATGACACCCAGGTCTCGCTGCATCTCCCCTTTTCCCAATCGGCCACCATTTAGATAATAGTCTGCTTTCCTGTTTTTGCCACCAAAGTGGATAACCTCACATTTATCCACATTATACTGCATCTGCCATGCATTTGCCCACTCACCCAGCCTATCCAAGTCACCTTGCAGTCTCCTAGCATCCTCCTCACAGCTAACACTGCCCCCCAGCTTAGTGTCATCCGCAAACTTGGAGATGTTGCCTTCAATTCCCTCATCCAGATCATTAATATATATTGTAAATAGCTGGGGTCCCAGCACTGAGCCTTGCGGTACCCCACTAGTCACTGCTGGTCCCCGCACCGGGCCTTGCGCTGCCCCACACTAGTCACTGCTGGTCCCCGCACCGGGCCTTGCGCTGCCCCACTAGTCACTGCTGGTCCCCGCACCGGGCCTTGCGCTGCCCCCCACTAGTCACTGCTGGTCCCCGCACCGGGCCTTGCGCTGCCCCACACTAGTCACTGCTGGTCCCCGCACCGGGCCTTGCGCTGCCCCACTAGTCACTGCTGGTCCCCGCACCGGGCCTTGCGCTGCCCCACTAGTCACTGCTGGTCCCCGCACCGGGCCTTGCGCTGCCCCACTAGTCACTGCTGGTCCCCGCACCGGGCCTTGCGCTGCCCCACTAGTCACTGCTGGTCCCCGCACCGGGCCTTGCGCTGCCCCACTAGTCACTGCCTGCCATTGTGAAAAGGACCCGTTTACTCCTACTCTTTGCTTCCTGTTTGCCAGCCAGTTCTCTATCCACATCAATACTGAACCCCCAATGCCGTGTGCTTTAAGTTTGTATACTAATCTCTTATGTGGGACCTTGTCGAAAGCCTTCTGGAAGTCCAGATACACCACATCCACTGGTTCTCCCCTATCCACGCTACTAGTTACATCCTCGAAAAATTCTATAAGATTCGTCAGACATGATTTACCTTTCGTAAATCCATGCTGACTTTGTCCAATGATTTCACCACTTTCCAAATGTGCTGCTATCCCATCTTTAATAACTGACTCTAGCAGTTTCCCCACTACCGATGTTAGACTAACAAGTCTGTAATTCTCTCTTGTGAGTACAAGTCGAATTTCTCCCTCCCTCCCTCCCTCTCTCCCCCTCACCTTTATTCCGTTGCCTCTGCGCTGATTTCAAGATGGCGGCCTTCAAGGCCAGCTTGGTGTCGTGGGAGATGGCTCCCTCTTTCTTCGCCTCTGGCCTGGGCCTGTCCTTCTCCTTCTCCTCCTCCTCCCCCTCTCCGTCTCCCCCCCTCTCCTCCTCCTCCTGGCCGGCAGCAGTTGCCGGCTCGTTGCGGCCCATCTCCACGTCGCTGTGTACGTGGCCGTCGGTGGCGGCGGCGGCGGCGGCTGGAAGCGTTGGTCGGGGGGACGAGGGTTCTGCGACGGCAGGGGCCAGCCGCAGCTTGACCCCCCTCCGCCGCCGGTGGAAGTCCTCGATCTCGGCGGCGATGGCCTCCCGCAGCCGCTCGCGGTCGGGGGAGGGGGGGTCGGGGAAGGAGAAGGGCGGGCAGCAGTCGGGCTCGTCCTGGGGGTCGTGGTACTTGGCCAGGAAGGGGTGGCGGAGGGCCTGGGCCGCCGTCAGCCGCTCCCGCGGGTCGAAGCGCAGCAGGCGGGCGAGCAGGTCCAGGGCCGGCGGCTCAGCGGCGGGGAACAGCAGCGAGAAGGGGACGGGCGAGCGTTTGGGGAGCCCGTGGAGGTACGCCCGCACACGCTCCGCCCCGACGGCCGACACCAGCCCCTCAGGCGGGGTCCCCAGCACCGCCAGCATTAGCTGCAGCTGGTGGAGGTAGTTCTTCCCGGGGAACAGCGAGCGCCGGCCAATCATCTCCGCCAACACGCAGCCGGCCGACCACAAATCGACGGCCGGCCCGTACCCGGGCAGGGACAGCATCAGCTCCGGGGCCCGGTACCAGCGGGTGGCCACGTACTCCGTCAGGAAGGGCTGGGCGGAATCACCGGAGCAGTGGAGGCCCCGCGCCAGGCCGAAGTCGCCGATCTTCAGCTCGCAGTTCTCGTTGACCAGCAGGTTGCTGGGCTTGAGGTCGCGGTGGACCACCGAGGCTGAGTGGACGTACTTGAGGCCACGCAGGAGCTGGTACAGGAAGTAGCAGCAGTGCTCCGACGATAGAGGCTGAGGGGACTGGATGATCTGGTGCAGGTCACTCTCCATTAGATCCAGAACCACATAGCTGTGGGACACAGAGACACAGAGAGAGAGAGTGAGGGAGGGTGAGGGAAGGAGGGAGAGAGATAGAGGCTGTGGGGACTGGATTACTGGTGAAGGTCCATCTCTCCATCTGTCAACCAGTCTCCCCCTCTCTCTCACCCAGTCTCGCTACTCTCTCTCTCTCTCTCTCTTTATCTCACTCTCACCCACTCCGTCTCTCTCACTCCCTCACCCAGTCTCCCTCTCTCTTTCTCTCTCACTATCTCTCTATCTTTCTCTCTCACCCAGTCTCGCTACTCTCTCTCTCTCATTCTCTCTTTCTCTCTCTCTTTCTCTTTATCTCGCTCTCACCCACTCCGCTCTCTCTCACTCTCTCTCACTATCTCTCTATCCCTCTCTCACCCAGTCTCGCTACTCTATCTCTCACTTTCTTTATCTCACTCTCACCCACTGTCTCTCTCACTCTCTCTCTATCTCTCTCCCTCTCTCGTTCTCTCTCTCTCTTTCTCTCGCTCTCACCCACTCTGTCTCTCTCACTCTCTCTCACTATCTCTCTCTCTCTCCCAGTCTCTCTCTATCTCTCTCTCTCTCTCTCTCTCTCTCTCTCTCACCCACTCCGTCTCTCTCTCTCTCTCTCTATCTCTCTCCCTCACCCAGTCTCCCTCTCTCTTTCTCCCTCATGTTCTCTCTCTCTCTCTCTCTCCCAGTCTG
>NW_026576764.1:0-70818 GCF_028641065.1 Leucoraja erinaceus | reverse complement strand
CTCCCGCCACCCGGCGTGCCTGATGTTTCAAAAGCAAAAAAAAACGGAATCACTCACCCATAGATATCAGCAATGTGAGGGCGCGTGTTCCCAGTGGACTTGGTGGGCTATGGTACCGCTAGGTCCACGCGCCATGGGACCCCAGCTATTTTACAATTATATTACTGATTTGGAGGAGGGAAAAGCTAAAAAAACAATAAATATTAAAAATAATTCAAGACTGCGCAATAGTCCCAAGTGTTGCGGAAGCCACTAAGCTGGGGGGCAGTGGTTAGCCTGTGAGGATTGGATGCTTAGGAGAATGCCCAGGGACTGACTGGATAGGATGGGTGACGTGGCGAAAATATGTTTGGAAGATGCCTAGCTAGTATAATGTGGATAAATGTGGTGGAGGTTATCCACTGTTGGTGGCAAAAACGGGGGGAAACGCAGATAGTGATTATCTACAATTGGTGCACGTAATTGGGACGGTAAAGGGGGAAGACTGGCAGCCTGGAAGACCATGTGGGTGCTCATGGCCTCACACCCGTCATGAAGGTTAAGCGAATGCCCAGAGGTTGCAGCAATCAGGCAGGTAAAAGGAAAGGCGAGAATGGTCCATGTTGATGCTTTCAATTGCAAAGGTTATTGCAGTAAATAGCCAGTAGATGCCAGGGAGGGTTCTACTGCAGTGTACAGTGGGGATTCTTGGATGCAGGGAACCTACGACACACCTGGTCAGGTAATTGCGTTACAGCTTGTTGGTCTACCAAAAATCTGAAGGACATTAAGGACATTTATTGCCATAGGGAACAGGGAGTGCAGAGACGGCCCCACCTTCAAACCATGACGGCTTCATGGCCGATGTCTAGGGACCTGTCTTAGAAGAAACGATACTGGATTCTAGCAGCACTTGGTATACTCTCTACCCAATTTAGGCGCAGCGACTTTGAGAGGGGAGATCTGCGGTCAAGAGAAACCTCTTCAAAAATTTCTTACGCCATTCAACCAGCCGTAAGGAGTGCTTTGGGACCCATGGCTAGTATAGCGCCAAAATGCGAGATTTTGACTTCCTGAGGATGGTAGGGAAGTCCAGGACAAGGGGTCACAGTTAAGGATAAGGGGTCGGGGAAAATCCTTTAAAACGGGATGGAGTAGAGATCGAAATTTTTCCACCCGAGTGGCGCGAATTTCTGGAAAGCTCTCTGCCCACTTATGAGGGGAGTTTTGCAGTTTCTGGCCCAAGTTTTCCTGGGGCTCTAGTTAGATGTGCGACCCCTTGTGGTCTAAGCCCGGGGATCAGGGGGGGGGTTCTTTTATCCGTTTCTGGCCTTAGGCAGCGATGCGCTTATTGGGAAATTGGAGGAGTAGGAGATTGATAGCGAAGAAATCTCGTCGTTGAGAGAAGGCATGAGTACGTTGATACTTTAGGCTTGGGGCCAAAACATCGACACTAAGAAATGATCAATATTCCGACTGGAATGGTGGGCATGAGCATCGAAAGTGGGTAAGAATGGCCCTACTACCTGCAACCCCTAAATTTATATCGTTGCTATACAAGCAGTGAGACATCAGTGACTTATAGGAGAGGAATGGTGCGGCTCGAATTTGAGGATCTTTACCCGACAATGACTAATACTAAATATGCACTAATCATGTATAGGTGCCCCTCCTTCTCCGTCACACCCTCTCCCTCTGTGCCACCCATCTCTCTCTCAGCCCCGGAATTGCTCCCGCAATCCCGTCCTCCTATCCCAAGGCTCCCCCACATACCCTTTCTCTACCCCTCTGTCCACTCTCTTTACCACTCGCTTACCCCTCCTACTCTTCCCATTCCCTTCCTCCACTCTTCCACTTCTCTACCAGCTCTCTCCTCCCCCCTTCACTGGAACCTCCTCTTCCCCATTCCCATCTCCACGCGGCCCTCCCCACCCATTCCCTCCTGCTACCCCCTACCCCCCCTACCCATTCTCTCACCCACACTCTTCCCCTATGGGCCCTCTGTCCATACTTCCATGACTCACCGCTATAGTCCCCTCTTTTCGCTTCCTCCCTCCCTCCCCACCGTCACTTCCACTTCTTTCACCACCCAGCCCCCTCCTCCCAGCCCACCCTGAGCACCCTCCCACGCCCCCCCACTCTTCCCCTCTTGCCCCAGAAGCTCCACTCCCATCCCACCTCTCTTCCTCCAGTAAATCTATCCCGTTTCCTTCTTCCTTCCTCCCTCTTCTTCCCTCCCAACGCAAACGCCGTTGGGAAAAGACCATAGAGGGAGCTACAGAGAAGATTCAACACCAGATCGGATGTCTCTGGACGTCAGGACTTTTAAAAGACATTGAGCCTTGGATAGCTTTGGCGATCGTAGAACCGTCCGCCATCGATTCTTTAGAGTCAAGATTGCATGGAGTAGGATCTTATAGAGCCATGCTCGACAAATATGACAAATATATCTTGAGGCGGCCTGGAACAGCTAGAGGCAGGTAGAGTAACGATTGTGTCCAGAGGTTGGGGAGTCCAGAAACAGGGCGTGGTAACAGTTTAAGGAATAGGCCGCGGAAATCCCTCTTAGTGACCGATGATGAGGACCATAAAAAGACAATTTTCACATCAGTAGAGTGTCGGGAATATCTGGTGAATCTCTGCCACAGAAGGTAGTTAGAGGCAAGTCTCATTGGCAATTTAAAGGGGGAGTGCTCGATGTGTCCCGTATGTGAGCTAAAGTGGTATCAGGGGGTCTGGGGAGAAGGAGCTACGGGATAAAACTGAGTTGGATGAGTCTCACAGTCACTGTTGATCATATTTGATATTGGATGGTGCTTCAGCTCCGATAGGGGGCCGAATGGCCTATTACTCACTTAATTTTATCTCCCTATCTTCCCCTACCTCTCTCCTCCTACCACCTCTTTTTCCTATCGTTTACCGGCGCTCTCCACGGAATGAAAGCTTTTCCCGCCTCACCTCTTTCACCCATCCCCCCTCACACAACACATCTTTTCCTCATCCCTTTCCTCTCCCCATTCCCTTCTCTCACCCCACTAACCCCGCTTCTCCTTTCCATACCAAGTCTGTCATGTTTCTACTCCTCCTCTACCCCCCTAACCCTCTTCCACAACCACCCCCACACTGTTGAGTTTGGGGGGGTTAATTTGAGTGTGATGCCGCAGCCCCTTCACCCCCCCCCCCACCCCCCCCCGAAACATGTTGGGGGAAACAGCCCAACGCGCAGTCTGCACTTGGTCTAGTATATCTATAAAACTCTGGGGCATACGATTTAAGACGGTCGACAGGCGCCCTTCGCTTTCGATCGTAACCGACCGCTACTCGCAGATGTCCAATCGGAATGGCCGATGTTCGGGAGATCGTACAAGCGGAACCAGAATGGATTCATTTGCATATACGGCGTGCCGGCCTGCCTTTCTTCCTTTGATGCATTGCCAAGCACAAGCAGACGCTCAATCTACGAGATATTTTCCATTTTCGGTTAGATGATTTCGCTTTTCTTTCTAAGTATCCGCTCGTCATTTCAGTTCGTCATTGTGAAGTACACGCTTTTTCTCAATCCTTTCCCCCCCACCCCCACCCAAACCCACGTATTTCAAAACATAAACAAGCTTCTCCATCTACATGTCAGCTTCACAACACACGTCGAAACAAAGTTGCAAAGAGCAGGGTGACACTAGAACGTTTTTCACTGCATGCCAGCAGGCAGGGGAGTGCCAGTGGATTTTTTTTAACGAGGCAGGGGCGGGCAGTGCTGGAATCTTACTTTTGAGAACGGCTTTTCGTCACATGGAGGGAGGGGGTGCATGGTTGGAATATTGGGTTGGCGAGGGTCACAACATTGGGGGAGCAGAACCCAACGGGGTCCGCACACTTGGGTCTAGTATCATCTATAAAACTCTTGGGGCCATTCTCCGGGAAAAACTGCCACGGACAGGCGCCCCTGCCGTGTCTTGTCGATTCGTGCACCGATACTCGCAGATGTCCAATTGGAATGGCCGATGCTCGCAGATGGCCAATCGGACTGGTCATCCATTGCATGTGACCGGCTGCCCAGGCTGCACAACTTAAGTAGTCAACACCATCATTTCTTGTCGTACGTGTTGAAGTGGCACGTTGTTATGCAAAATTTTTGAAGTGCAGCGCCAATGAAAGTCCAAGAAGCACAGTATGAGACTGAGACGAACAGAGGTTGGAACCCTTAGGCTTACCAAAATCAATTGTTGTGAACAGCATTAAGAAGAGAGCACGGGAGGCTTACATAATCGCAAAGGGACTGGAGGCCAAGGCCAGACACCTCCACAGCGATGGTCACAAGAAGTGCTCCATAATGGCCAGGTTACGTTTTACCAAGAAGACTTAAATGAGAGCAACCACAGTGCTTGGAAAAAATGTATAAGGACTAGCTGTAAATACACGGTGAAAGTGAAACCACAAGTGCTATACCAAATGGCCTTTATTATAACATCTTGGCAATAGGCACATTTAACCACGCGTGATTTTTTCTCTTATAATCTATAATTGTGGAGTAACAGAGGCCAACTAAATAAAATCATGGGGCCTTGGTCCAAAAATTCTTCCTTTGTTATGGGGTTTTTAGGCACGTAATACAAAGGACAAGGAAACTGGGAAGAAAGAGAAGAAAATTGCAAGCCTGGGTGAGATAACCTGAATTATCATTAGCACCATATATAGACGGTGCGGACGCCTGGCAGGTGGCTAATGTTGTGTCTGCTATTTAAGAAAGGTATCAAAGAAGTGGTGACACCGGCCCAATTCATCACCAGGTACCGATCTCTCCCATTCACTGCAAGGGATCATCATAAGGAGGTATCTATTTCAAAATCTGTTGAATTAGTCCCAATTACTCATCCTGTGGAAATTCATTCCGCCCCAGAAGGTAGGTGAGGCGCCGTTCATAGAGCTCTATATAATGCGCGAGTTCCGAGTGGCCCTTTGGCTAAAGGGATTAGGGGGTATGGGAGAGCAGGAGGGATGGGATACTGAGGTGGCATGATCAGCCAAGATCATATCAAATGGTGGTTGCAGGCTCGAAGGCGAGGATGCGCCTACTCACTTGAACTAGAATTCGCTATGTTCTAAAAAGGCAGTTAGTGCATCATCAAATGACTCTCTCCACCCTCGGCCCCCATGAGTCAGCATTGCATCGCTGCTAACAGCATAGGAGTCTGACAAACTGATCGGCCAAAGTTCAGGAACAACATGCTTGCTCAATCACCCCACACTACAACACCAATTAACTTGGTTGCACGTCCCGGCTATTTGTTGTGTACTAAAAAGGTTAAAAAATATATATATGAATGTTCCTTTTTGGTTGAATGTGTTTATCTATGAGTACTGTGTTTATAGACCTGCTTAGGCTGGTTGTAAGAGGCATTCATGTGCTTCGGTTTATGGTACATCTACGAACACATTGAGACTCTTGACTTTGGAGTGATGCAACGAAACAGTGATTTGGATGTATCCAGGGAAAATAGAAAGAATCTGAACACCTTAGAACTCATTCTTCAGGCAGACCTCTTCTTTCGTGAGACAATGTTATCAAAGTTATGAAGATAATGGGTACTGTGAATTGTATACGATTATTTATTAAAAATTAAATAAACATATATCTTGTGACCCAACTATGCCAACGAAATGATAAATAGGAGCGCTAGAACACGATAGTAGAAAGTGCTCACTTCTTCACTCAATTGCAGCAAAAAAGGATAATGAAAGTCTGAGGCTGTCAATTGTAGAAGTATACTCAGACAATAATTAGAAGCAACTTGAGATGTCTCCTCTTACGAATGAAATGCCCCCCACGCGCCCATTCAACTGTGAAGTAAACACTAATCTGGTAATATGTGGGTAGGTAGAAAGTGTACTATTGACCAGGGTAATTGGTTGCACTCTCGTTATATATGCATATTCGTTGGCACACTTATCAAGGGTTTTACAAGCCAAAAAGAGCCAAGTACATTCTAATTATACAGTAAAGAAAACTCAGTATTAACAAAAGTAAGGGTCTAAATAGGTCTTACCAAGGAATAGTTTTAACCCGTGATATAATGCTTTATTACTGCTTATTTTAAACCTTTAGTATGTTCATGATGTTTGTCCTGGCAATTTCACCACATTGGTATTCACATAAAACAATTCTTGAAGAGTAGATTTGAGAAAGGATTACGATTTAATGAATCATTTGAACACGTTAACTACTCTAAGATAAAGCATCAGTAATATCTCAAAAGATATGCACGCAGTTTTCACTTTTTAGTACGATGTCATAAACTGATGGAAAATCAACTGGTCAATGAATAATCTGACAACAAGAAAACATTGGCTTATACGGTATTGATGCAAACAAGCTATAGTCCAGGTGATTGCTAGTGTATTCAGGAAAAGAACAGAGAGGGGGCCAGATTGAGAATGGACAACCTCCTCTAGAGATGATTCTATTTTGATATTCAGGAAGAGGAAGCCCCATACAAACAAATCGCAAAGCTTCATACTTTGAGCTAACTAAGTTTGGTTCGAGTCCCGGGAATCCTTCTTCTGCGTTCGTCTTTGGGATGTTCTCCAGCTCACTTTTCCTATCTGAATCATACTGAGCATGAGCTAGTTACATCATCTTTAAATCCACGTGATTGCTGTATCTGGCAAGCTTATATGACTGCCAAACGTTTTCTCAAAGAGGCTCATATGAAAATCAGGACACAGTAACTGTTCGTAAACTGCCAGTTTACTGTAAAACACGTTAATTGGGTCTGTATCACTTGTTGAACTCGTGAAGAGGTGCCCAAAAAGTAGTTGTCTTGCAGTTTGAGATTTAACACACTCCATTATGCAGCAAAGAGGGGATGGGCATTACGTCCATATAATTTGAAACGCATATGTGGTGACACGTAAGTGGTGAATCTAATCAGCAGCATGCATTGTATTGCCGAGCCGATTACTGCATGTTTAGCGAATTTAGCATGTCTTTTTGATTCAAACATGGTATACTTGTCTCTATTCTATGGTATGTAGGAGAAAATCCCTCAAAAAGATGTTTTTTGTGTGTGGTGAATTTGACCATTCCAAATGACACACAGTAGTGTACATGATCACTTCCCTTCACTCCTCCTCCACCACCCCCAAAATGTGCTTGAGAGTTGACAAGGTATCTTAAGAAAAATGAAATAGCTATGTCTTTTCAGTTTAGTTAGATCAAAATGATTTTACTAACACCAACTCAAAAATGTTTAAGAGAGGCAAACTGCTAAGATGCTGGAAAATCGAAGGCGAGACAAAGAATTGCTGGAGAAACTCAGCGGGTGAGGCAGCACTCTATGGCAGCCAAAGGAAAGCGGACGATTTGGTTTTTGGGTCGACTAATTCTTCAGACCTGCGGTTGGGGTTGTGAGAAGAAAAAGGCGGAGGCCGGAGACAAGTGAGCTTGCAGTGAGGAGAAAGCATGGCTACAAAATCAACAAGCTATTGAATTTTTTTTCCCGGCCCCCCCCTTTTTGTTTCCCATGTTGTCCCCCGCCCCCCCCCAGACAGTGGGAGCCCCCCTACCCCCCCCCCCCCCCCCCCCCCCCCCCCCAACCCCCCCCCCCCCCCCCCCCCATTCCTTTTTTTTTCCCCTTTCTGTTTTTTTTCACCCCCCTCCCCATCCACGCGGACGCCTTTAGTAAATCCTACAAAAATTTTTTTTCCCCCTTTTCTTTCACCCCCCCCAACCGCACCCCCCAGCCCCCCCACTGATTTTTTTCAATTATACATTCCCTCCCCCCACCAATTTTCCCCCCACCCATAGAAAGCTTCCCAACATTATATTCTGAAATTCCAATTATAAAATGCAAACATTGAATTCCCTATATCAAATCACATTTTTATATCCCAATAGGGGTATTGAAATGATTAATTAAATAGTCTTGATAAGCTGAATCGTCCACTTGGAAAATAATAAACCAGGCCTAGGATTATTTACTATTGTCCACAACCATGTCTATACAAGTAGGTTGGATACCTTGGATTTCTTGGGAGGAGGTGTAAGCAACCTTCCACCTTGCCCTTTGACCGAGACACCATGGAGTACTCTGAGCACGATTACATGTACTTCACCCTTGTGCATCGGCTTTGAAGGATGTGTCTTGAGCCTGAATGACATTGTCCCTTTATTTTACAGCAAAAAATGGGCCATTATTCCCATAAACTGTGGCTGCAATAAATAAACCAAAATGGCTTAATTTCTGAAATGAGTTTCCTTCATTTAGCAAGCAGATGTAAATATTCATCTCTTAAGAAACAAACCAGCAAAACGTAGGTTTTGTATATTCTTCTATGTAAGCGTTGAATGTTTTTAATCCACACAATGGAATTTAAAAAAAAATAACCAACAACGCACGATGTGAGAGCCGTTACAGTACCCATTGTAGTTTTGCTGTGCTGATCACGGGGGAAGTGTGGTTATTATGGTCTCTTGCCCACGAGAAGGGTGCATCAGATCTCCTATTTAATGTCTGCTGAATAACAGGTGGAGGCCATGCTACACTTATGGAGTGAAATAATGCATGTTTTATTTATGCATGCCAATTTGTTCCCCTAACCAGGCTATATTTACAGGTTCAGTAGTGCAGGCTATAGCCTTATGAAATATGATCTAGTTTAATCCAGTATTATGTTTACTCCAGTGATTATTTTTAGTGATATTTGAAGTGCCTCTTGATGATTGATAAAATAGCCATAAATGATTAAAAACTAATGGATAAGCTTCTATTTGTAATTAAATCTACAAATCCCAGGTTATGGTTATTTGTCATCGCGCCTAAAACCTTTCCTGATCTCTGGTTACTAAGAACATTTCAACTCCCCACTCCCATTCCACAACTGACCTATGTATGTCCTTGGGGGCCTCCTCCATAACACAGATTGGGGAACAGAAACCCATTATGTGTTTGTTCTCGGTCCCAGCCTTACACCCAACCCCAGAAGTATGAATATTGACTTCTCGAAAATGCAAGTAACCCATGCTTTCTCTTGCTCGCCATCCATCCCCTTCCCCTTCCTCCGACCGTTCGGGACTGTCCGTATTATATTTTATCTCTGCATTGTGTTCCACCCTAGCTAACAATCTATTCTTTACTGTCAGTTGTCTCCTGACGTATAGTAAGCTGGGATTGTTTAATTGTTTTAAAATTGTACAAGGCCTTGGTGAGACCAAGATCGGAGTATGGTGTGTACAATTTGGGTCGCCCATTATAAGAAGGATTCAAAAAAAATAGAGAGAGTACAGAGGATATTAGGGACTAGATAATGTTGCCTGGGTTTCAACACACCTAAGTTACAGAGATAGGTTGAACAAGTTAGGTCTTTATTCTCTGGAGCGCAGAAGGTTAAGGGGGGACTTGATAGAGGTCTTTAAAATGATGAGAGGGATAGACCGAGTTGATGGGAACAAGCTTTTCCCCTTTTAGAGTAGGGAAGATTCAAAAAAGAGAAGAATAAGAACTTGAGGAGAATAGAATAGAATAGTTTCGGTCTTTATTGTGATTGTAACATGGGCTTGTACTCACGAAATGTAACAATGTCAATGCCAGCCAGTGCAGTCATTCAAAGAACATTTCTATTAACGTCACGAAAAAATCAATTGGATAAAATATAAAGATAGGAGCATAATGAAATCAAAAATCAAGACAAAGCGCACGCTTACACCACTCCACTACTCCAATCTTGCTGTCGAATTATCACCGTGTTACCTACAGTCCCCTTAGTCTGGTATCGCTCCTAATTTTCCTTGGCGGCCACATTAGTGCTTTATAGCAGTGGGTAGTAAAAAGTTGTTTGTCGTATACAGTGACCTAGTCCTTGGGATCTCTGTTACCGTTAAATCCTGACGGCAACAGTTCAAAAATCTCTGAGTGTATTCGGGGTGGGAGCATGTCCTTTATTACTCTCTGGTGTTTTTTGGTTAGCAGCGAAAATGTGTAGGTCCATCCACCAGGTAAGGATAGGGGTAGCCGGACAGATCCTCTGGGCGTTGTCAATGGCCTGATGGAGCACTTTCCTCTGAACCACTGTGGCAGCTGGGTGGTACGCCACGCTTACCCAGGTATGGTTAGTATGCTCTCAATGAAGCATTCGCTAAAAGGACATGCTCTCAGCCCTCTGAGTGATGTTGTTCGTCCTGAGTCACCCGCTGTGGGAAGCTGCAGTCTCTGCTGGAACCTTTTCAAGCAGCGCCAGTGGTGTTCACGCTCCACGTCAGGTCCTCCTCAATATGGATTCCCAGGAAGCGGAAATCCGCCACCCTCTCTACCCAGTCCCCTCTGATTGGTCAGTGGTGACCATGTTCCGTTTTGTTTTTCCTGAAAGTCTATTAGTTACCTCCTTTCTCTTTGAGGTGTTGAGGAGCAGGTTATTTTCTTCGCACCACACTGTTCAGCTGCTCCACCTCATCCCGGTAGGCGTTACTCGTCCCCCCGCGAGATGAGTCACACCACTGTAGTGTCATCCGCAAATTTGACCAATGGTGTTGCTTTGGTGTGCGGGGGGTGCAGTCATGCGTGTGTAGATGGTGTAGAGCAGGGGGCTCAGTACACACCCACTGTGGAGAGCCAGGGTAACTGAGGCTGAGGGCCGTGGATGTGTGATGGCCCACCTGACTCTCTGGCTTCGTCGACCCCCGACAGGAAGCTATTATCCACGTACAGGTGGAGTGTTTTGAGTGCAGCCAGTCCCCCAGTTTTGTCCACACATTTGTGGGGAAGGATAGTATTAAAAAGCAGAGCTGTAGTCCACAAAGAGCAATCCGCACGTAGCATCCCCCGCTGCTCCGAGGTGAGACAGTGCAGCATGGGAGAGCTGTGGCTACAGCGTCCTCTGTGGGATCTATTCGCTCTGTACGCAAACTGGTGGGGGTCAAAGCTTTGAGGCAGAAGTGATGTGAATGTGACCCACGGACCAGTTTTTCAAAACACTCCATCACCACTGGTGTGAGTGCGACTGGCCGGTAGTCGTGAGGACATGACTTCAGAATTAAGGGACAGAAGTTTAGGGGTAACATGAGGGGGAACTTCTTTACTCAGAGAGGGGTAGCGGTGTGGAATGAGCTTCCAGTGGAAGTGGTGGAGGCAGGTTCGTTGGTATCATTTAAAAATAAATTGGAATAGGCATATGGATGAGAAGGGAATGGAGGGTTATGGTATGAGTGCAGGCAGGTGGGACTAAGGGAAAAAACGTTGTTCGGCACGGACTTGTAGGGCCGAGATGGCCTGTTTCCGGTGCTGTATTCGTCTATATGGTTGTTATATGGTTATAAGAATCTTTTGACGTCTCGTTTTCACCATTTCCCTTACCTTTCCTTTTCTATGTCTCCCTCCTCCTTGACTTGCAATCTGAAGGGTTTCGACCACGAAACATTACCAAGGGTTCCTTCTATCCAGAGATGCTGCCTTGTCCCGCTGAGTTACTCCCGCAGTTTGTGTCTATGGTTATTTACCTCTTTGATTGGGTCCTTTCCTAACATTCTGCATACGCTACCATTTGATTTTGCAATGTTCCAGATTTCTACTACAGATTAAACAACATTGGCAGTACATACCATTCCTACCTGCGTAGATCCGGAAGAGTGAACCCAAGATGGCTGATGACTGACTCTAGTGTGTCCGACGCTGTTCCATGGAATAAGTTCCTTTCATTGTTAGTTCCAGCAGGATTTTTATCTTCAAACAATTGTTTTTTAATCATATAATTCTTCTAAAGACATGGGGTTTGTATTCTTTCAATCTGTTAGAATAACTTCTGTGGTCAATCATGTTTTTAGTTCAACAAAAATATTTGCAAACAAAATTAGTTTCTATTACAAAGCATATCACTTTATGATGCTGATTTCCATCACCTGGATCTTTCTGTAAACTTCCCAATACTGCATAATTGTTTATTTAAAAAAAAACTTAAATCTACAATATATATATCTATTATATAACTAGACCAAGTGCAGACCCGTTGGGTCTGTTCCCCCAACGTGCGGTTGTGGGGGGAGGGGGCATGCAGCATCACACACTAACTACCCCCGCACTCACGCTAATAGAGGGGGAGGAGGGGGGGGTAGAGAGAGATGGGGGGGGAGATGAGAGAGGGGGGCGAGAGAGTAGGGGGTCTGAGAGAGAGGGGTGAGAGAGAGAGGGGGGAGAGAGAGAGTCATTGCTGGGAGAGTGGGTGATGAGCAGGGTACTCGTGGATTACGGGGCGGGGAAGTGTGGGGAGGCAGGGGGTGGAATCGGGGAGTTCGGGGAGGGACGGTGGTGAGGAGCCTTGGAGGGGGGCAGTGAGGGGGGGGGAGGGGAGAGGAGAGGGGGGGGAGAGGAGAGGGGGGGGAAGAGTAGATTTCACTGGAAGAGGGAGAGGGGGGGTCAGCGAGAGAGATGCACTAGGGATGAGGAGAGGGTGGGGAGGGAGATGGGTTTCGGGGGACGAGGAGTCTGGAGGGCTTGACAGAGAGGGGGGAGGGAAGAGGGGGGGGTGAGGCTCCTCAGGGTGAGGGGGGAGAGGGAGGGGGGGAGGAGAGGGATGGGGAGAGGAGGGAGGGTGCTTTGAGAGGAGAGAGGGGAGGGGGAGAGAGGAGAGAGGAGGGGGAAGAGAGGGAGGGAGACAATTGTTTTCTTCAGATCTTGCGAGATTGAGCGAGGAGATATGTTTCTGTTTGTGGTGGGGGGAAGCTGAGAGGGAGGGTTTTGGGGGGGAAGAGGAAAGGGTGTGGGGGGGAGAGAGACCCCCCAGTGCCTTTTACTTCCACCCGTGAACCCCAACAAACAATCATTTGCAGGCAGTGCTTTTTTTTACCTATCTAACCATAAACCATAGTTCATTTTCAAACCAATATAAGGGCACATATTACTCCGTGCTGTAAGACCATTTGTGCAGGTCATTCAAAGCTCTGATTGAGGTTCAGTTCCACCATATTGCAGATGCACTGATTGAGGGCAACCACCAACTTGCAGAGACCTGATTGAGGCACACCACTTCCTGGTTAAGCTAAACGGTCCCTTCCCCCCACCTCCAATCCAGCAGTGCAGGCAGCATGAGAGAATGGGGAATGTTGTAAAAACCATTAATATCTCTGTCAATTTTCATCGACGGGAAAAATCCTTTTGGTACACGCATATTGGCGGAGGGGGGCTCTGGGCAGAACTATGAGACGAGAGGTGGCGCCAAAAAGGACGGCCGTAGCGGTGACGGCATTCTACTCGGAAACCGCAGCACAGAAGCCAAACCCGGTCAAGCACAGAGTTTTAAGAACTATAGGGTAGATTCTCCATGACCTTGAAGTCCGACCCCGCACACCACCACCAGGGCTGGTGTTATTCTGAGGCCCATGCAGTCTACCACCTCTTCACACAACTAGCGACTGTGTTGCTGGACACCATCTCGACATCACAACACAAACATCTCATCAAAGATTTTCGAGACGGCACAACAGTGATTTGGCTGCTCATCCAATCTCGTGAATGAAAACAAAATACAGAGCAGAGGTGCAGAACTTGGCAGGGATGGTGCACGCTTTAACAAACTTGTCACTAAATTCACACCTCCAAGATCAAGGAGCTGATTATTGACTTCAGGGGTTCAGGTGCACATAATATGGGAGGTTATTACGGCGCCCAATCTCCATATACTGGGACAGCAGCTGCTGACTGAACCTTCTACCGCTGACCACAGAAAGCCATATTAAAGTTATGGGGGAACTCATCATGTGTGGTATCTCAGCTGCAATCGGAGGCGGAGAGGAGAGCTCGTCAGCGCGTCGTCACACAGAGCGCAGAAGATTATTGGACACAGCTACCAGCCTTGGAGGGCATCTACTCCACATCACTGGTTCCTCACTCACACCTTGTAATGAGACTGTCCCGCAGACTTTTGCAAGGACTTCATACGCCATCCGAACCTCCTGACTCAGGACAGCTTCATTCCTGAGCTATAACCGGCTCAGAACCGGCCCTGCTGAGTGCCCCCCCACCTCCCCAACTGACTGTCTCCTCGATGGTCACGTTGCACAGACAAATCTGCCACTTTAGTCTGTTTGAACTGTTGTGACTATTTTGACTGTTAACCATATAACATTACAGCACGGGAAAACAGGCCATCTCGGCCCTACAAGTCCATGCCGAACAAATTTTGTTTCCCCTTAGTCCCACCTGCCAATGCGCCCACTGCACTCGTACACATAACCCTCACCTTCCCTTCAAATCCATATGCCTATCCAATTTTAATTTTTAAATGATACCAACTGAACCTGCCTCCAACCACTTCCCACTGGGGAGAGCCTATTCCAACCGCCACCACTCTATGTGCTGTATAAGAAGTATCCACGCATATGGACCCCTAAACCTTCTGTCCCTTAATTTGAGTTCCATGTCCTCTTGTTGCATCCTTGCCCTATTATCAACTTCATTGGTGAAAAAGCTTGTCCACATCATACTTCCGTATTAGCCTCTCATCCATTTTTAAAGACGTCTATCATGGCCCCCCTTAACATCTGCGGCTCCAGAGAAGAACGACACTAACTTATTCAAGACCTATCTCTGGAACTTAGTTGTTGAAACCCAGGAACATTATAGTCAATCTCGCTCCGTACTCTCTCTGTGTGGTAATATTTCTTTTTACCCAACCATGTGCTCGGTGGTATCGACAATCTAACTTGTATAGTTATTTACGTTATTGACATCGGTATGGCTAGATATACTGTAGTAACGCTCAGAGAGAAGACTTCAAGGGGTAGGCTGTTATTCTGACAACCAGCCTGAAAGGTCAGCCACATACGTAAGGTAGCCTTTCTCATCGTTTATAGGGGATCAGGCCCAAACACCACTGGTGTCATCAGACCAAAGGTAATGCTGGGAGTTAGGGGCTGAACCTGGCCACACAGTAATGTTGGGGACAGGGAGAAACAGCAGAGGGGCATGAGGATGCCAACCCTGGGGGGGGTGGGGGGGGGCGGGAGGGCTCCGGTGGTAAGGGTGCGAGGGGCGGAGGGGGTCAAAAACAAAAAAAAAGAAAACCCATCGTAAACCAGTCCTGGCGGGCCAGGCGGGGGTTGAGGAAGGCGGACACAGGGGAAGGGTGCAGTCCTAGTGTCCAACAAACTTATCAGGAGGTTGGTGGGGGACTACAGTGTGGAAAGCTGAACTGACAATCAATGAAGCCGCATCTGCACAATCGCCCCCCTTCTGGCTGTCAAGGTGAGGGACGAGAGTGGTGTGCAACAACCTGGGAGTGCCACATCCGTGGATCTGTCTGGACAGTTATGCGAACGGGCAGCGGATCCACGGTGCAAGAGAGGAAGGAACAGATGGAGGACCTTGATCAGAGATCAGCGAAGCATTTCATGACCATGATGGTGAGGGTCGGTAGCTTCATTCAAGCTGGATCTCTTTGAAGCAGGTAGGGACCATGGGGACTTGAGCCAGGAGAGAGGATGAATATTGTCGCGGGAAACTGGAAGAAGCTGAGTAGCTCAAGAATTTATTACTTCCGAGCCAGATATACCATATGGGGCATACAGTTTTTCCGTGTGTTCACACGTGTCAGTGAGCCCCTCCTCACGTCGTGCTGGCTAGGAACAGGAGAAATGTGTGCACATCTGCCGCCCCAGTGTTGGCTCACTCCAGCCGCGGCATAGCCCAAGCGAGCTGATGATGTCTTGATGACCGCCTCCAAAATTGTTGCATAGAAAGAGGTTCAGGTCATCAGCTAAGAGGACGACGCCGGCACTTCCCGCTGAAGAGGGGCGCTGCTCTGGTATGTGGTTATAGTCGTACCCCCGGCAATAGGGAGGTCTGATAGAACGCTGCTCCAATCTGCGAGTCCACCCTGTCCCTGGTATCTCCTTTTTGCCTTATCAACAGGTCTATAGGATTATGCCTTGTAAGTATCCAGGTTGCAGTATATGCCCGGCCGGATTTGTTAAGCAGTCAAAAGCGACGCAAAGTGAATCTGACAACCCAAGGTTTGTGGTTAGGAAAGCTAACCCTTTACGTGCGGGGACAAGGTTGCAGGCTCTAGTGTTCCTATGAAGTCAGTGACCGATTCCGCAAAACTCACCGGACGTGTCTGGAACTTGATTGGAACATATTCCAGTCGATACCACTCAGTGCTATCCTCTAGCTGGCCCCTGTATGGTCACACCCCATCGCTTTGAACATCCCTCGTACACTGCGGCTTCTTGTACTATCCTTTTTTATACACTGGTAGCAGAAAAATGGCCTCCCCGCGCTCTTTATGGTCAGATTTTCCAAAAAAGGAAGGAGGAGAATGGGGCCTTGTATCCATTCCTGGAATGGGGGTAAACAGGGTATACTGTTTTCTGGGTTAGGAGTGGTAAAACAGTGTGCATCTTGTCAGCAGCCGTGGCAAAATATCGCCACTCTGTGCGCCATCTGACAATAAAGAGTTCATGTTGTACCATTGGAAGATAATGACTATCTGAAAAGTTGAATTATGTGGTAATCCGGTTGCAAGTCTGCTGTTCTCTAAAATGTATGGAAAGAGTTTTGTTGGCACAATGTAGTATGGCCAAATCAGAGACACGATACAGTGGTTAGGGAGGCTGGAGAAACTGGAATCTTTGATTACCCTCTTACAGAGTGTATGAGAGAGGTTCTGACAAAGCAGTCCACCTAATACTGGTTTGAAGAAGGGTCTTGGACCCAAAAATGTCCCCATGGCGTCTGTCAGAGATGCTGCCTGCCCGCCGAGTTATCCAGCATTCTCCAATATAGAGGACCACATGGTGGCGCACGAAATGCAGTATATCATAAAGTATGGAGTGTGTAAATCTAAATTGCCGAAGAGGGACTATGGAGGGAGAGTGGATAATGGTGGATTAGGGTGTCGCAGGACCTGAGAGGGCTTTACCTCCCTTCAGTTTCTGCCTTCAGAAGGGGGCCGTCAAACGCCTTTGATTTCACAGATGTATCCACCAACACCCTTCAAACCTCCCGTCATAATAGGGCAGGCAGGAATGATAAGTAGGACACCAACTGCATTAATCACAGATGTTTCAGCTGAACGAATAGGGACAAATATATGTAAACTGCTTAGAGTATAATTCTGTGATTTCGACAGACCGTTCTTGGAAGTTTCTGGATTTTTCAGAGGAAATTGATATTGAAAATCAAACACAAGCCTTGTATTTAATTCTGTATGACCGATCAGATGTAAAATATATTTATTTGTGTGTGCTCGTTTCTATTTTCTTCAAAGGTTAGTAAATTGATACGGCCAGTAGTTGCATGAGAGAGGTGCCCATATTTAGGTAGTGGGTTCTTATTGCTTTATAATATCTTTATGTAAGCTATCTTGTGTAGTGTTTACATCATGCTTGCCTTTCCGATAATACAAAACAGGAATCTATAGTAACAATTATTTTTAGTCCACATTGAGCTTATCTACATCTCAACAAGAAGAATCTGGTTATATAAGGAGGAAACAATCCAACCCAAAGAATGCCCCAACTGTATGGATTTAAAGACTATATGTAGGACAAAAACTGCTGGAGAAACTCCGCGGGTGCATGAGCAAGCATATCTGGCAAACGAATAGGGGGATGACGTTTGGTGTTTGACACCCTTCTTCAGATGATGTGGAGGTGGGGGTGGGGGGGGGGGGGGGGGGGGGGAAGGGGGCGGAAGAAGAAAAGGAAGCGGAGACAGTAGGCTCTGATGCTGTGGGAGAGCTGGGAAGGGCGGGGAAGGAGGAAGAAAACAAGGATACTGAATTGGAGAAGTCGAAAGCATAGCAACGTTCCAATGTAAAAATCAGTTTGATCTAAGCATCTCTGTAACCAGAGCTTATGAACACTCCAACAAATTGTTTTGCACAGGAAATTAATGACCCGTTCCAATAGCTATTATCTGCATTAAATAATTAGTTACATTCATCTGAATCCCCTCCATGAAAGGTTACTAGGGTATGAAAAAGTCGTAAGATTGACTAGTAACTTTTACAATCTGTATGTGGTTGGCTGATGCTTTGAAGCTTGCTTTACTTTCTGATATTCTTGGGATTCCTGGTGCAGCTGCACAGATGTATACTGTATGTTTTTCATTACAATCCCAATGATCTGGAAGAGCAAATCAGTTAGCAAATCCTGCAGATATATCAAATGAATCATTATATATATGTTTACAGTAATCAAATGTAGCTTTAGTCATCAATAATAAGACATATTAGACAAAGGATAACTCCACTTTAATCATCTAATGATTATCATCAAGTGCTGCAAGATTATTGAACAGCAAGACATGCAAGATAGAACATTGAACAATACAGCACTGCTGTACAGAACAGGCCACACTGCAGGGCTCAGAATAATGGTTGCCCAGTTGCCAATGGCCACCTAAAAGTCCCGCCAGGGCAACCTTTAAAAGGTGTGTCATTTTGCATGTGCACTGCCACAGCAAAACTGGTCGGCGCCAGGGGCACTTCTCTCTCCCTTTGCATTGTGGGAGATCTGGCCACCATTGCTGTGAGGTCGCCGACCTCACAGCAATGTCTTGGGCACAGCGATCCGCCTGAAACCCAACGACCCCGAATCACTCCCTGGAGAGGAGTAACTCCTGTGTCTTGGATTCTGCGTCCTGCAAAAATATTCCAAAGGGATTTAATGGGAGGGGGGTGGCAGGGTGGACTTAAGCTAAAGGGTTCTTGGGGGGAAAACAAGAGCTACCTTAAATTTAGTTTGCGGTAACTGGGTGGGTGAAGAATCTATTTAATTTGGCGGGGGTTTTAGACCTTCGATTCCGGCATTATTGTAATTGCGCGGGGGAGCAGCCTTTTAGGATAGAAAGAAATTGTGGTGATGCTTTGGCGCCCCAGAGAGACCCTTACTTTAGACTCCCTCTGGTTTTTAGTATTTTTAGTTTAATTTTACAGAAGATACAGGGTGAAACATGGCGCCTTGGCCCACCGAGTCCACACCGACCAGCGATCTCCCCCCGTAGGACTACGTTCTATCCGACACCAATTTAGCGACGTAAGTCAAAGAGTGTTTTATTCTCTCACATCCTAGTATTCCCTCATAGTTACAACAATGAAAATCTTACTTGCGCAGCACAACAGAATATGTCAACATTGTAGTACTCTGTAAACAATGTATAAACGAGAAAGTAAACAACAGTGTATATTTATATAGAATATATAAACTATATATAACTATATGTGGTGTGTGTAGTAATATAATATATACCACACACACAATTTCCCTTCTGGGATTAATACAGTTCTCTCATATAGTATTGTGTGTAGGAAGGAAAATGCAGATGCTGGTTTTTTAAACGATGATAGACACAAAAAGCTGGAGTAGTAACTCAACAGACAGAACAGAATATTGGACAAAAGGAAAATATGATGTTTGTGGGTTGGGTCTGAAAAAAGGTTCCTGCACACCTTTGGAATGTGGAATGGAACAAAAGCACCCGGAGAGGAAAACCCTTGCGATCAAAGGGATAGTGGAGCAAACTTACAGACAGCATCCATATCAGGATCAATTCCGGGTCTCTGACACTTTTTAGGCCAGCAACTTTAGGGCCCCAAGTGTAAATGCCCATAGTCGTTGAACTGATATTAAACATGATACAGTAGCTGTAAAAGGGGGACATAGCGTGACTTAGAGATTTATGACTGAAAATGGATAGTTTCTTTTTTTTTTTAGTAATCAAAGTAAGAAATGTATAATTTTTTTTGTGTTAGAAAAAAAAATATAGTGGCAAAGTTGGTAGACTTGTTGCCTCACACGCCAGAGATTTTCTGGGTTCCCATCCTGTCCTCGGGCACTGTCTGTGTTGAATTTACACATTCTCCCTGCAAGCGTGGTGTGGGTTTTCTCCCACATCCCAATGGCTTTGTAGGTTACCGTCTCTGTAAAATTGCCCCTAATGTGTAGGGACGGTGGGTGAGGAAAAAGTGGGGGGGATAACAGAAATTGTGTGTGAATGGTGTGGTAGACAAAAAAAGGATGGAGAAAAGAAACACCTCAGCGGGAGGGCAGCATCTATAGGAGCGAAGGAATAGGTGATGTTTTCGGGTCGAGACCCTCCTTCAGACAGATGTCGGGGGTGGGGGGGGCAGGAAAAAAAGAAAGGAAGAGATGGAGACAGGTAGGATGTGGGAGAGCGCTGGGAACACGAAGCGTGGCGTGAAAATTTGAGAAAACCAATTGTACATACCGCGTGGGGGGTGCTAAACTACCCAAGTGACAATACCGAGGCAGCTTGTTCTTCCAATTTGCCGACGGTGGGGCCTCACTCTGGGCCATGGAGGAGGCCCAGGACAGAGAAAGGTGTCGGATTCAGATTGGTGAATATGTGTAGTTTGTGACTTTATTGAAGCAGAAGAATAATTATGGTGTAATGCTTCACTTGAGTACATAAGATTCCGACTGATGTAACTACGCATTTCGTTGAGCGAGCAAGCAGCATCTTAAACGTGACGCAAGCCATCTTAATGACCAACTAAACTGTCATTGTTCCCACACTGATTATACTAAAGATAACTGTGCCTAGGTTGCCCGGTTGAAGGTGGACAAAGAGAAACACAGAAAGGATAAGCGCATGAGAGCCCTGCACGTGGCCCACTACGTGCTGTTTAATGCAAGCCAAATTAAACTAATTCATTCTACCTGCACGTGATCCTTTTTTTTATGTTACAGTCCTTGGGTCTAGGTCTATCTAAAAGCCTCTCACAACGTCGCGATATATCTGCTTCCACCCCACCATCTCTGGCAGCGCTTTCAGGCACCTACAAATCCTTTGTATAAAAACAATGCCCTGCAACATCTACTTTAATGTTTGACTTCCTCTCCCTTCGTTAGCTATGTATTTGACATTTCCACCTCGGAAAAAAGAACTATTTTCAGTGGGAGTAATGAGGACTTGGGACCACGTCTATCTCCACTATGAATGTGGTTAAGTGGTCCTTCAACTGCTACAGGGTACCTTTGCGTTTCATGCGGGAGTTAGGTGCTGAAAAAACGGTGTATTTCAAAAAAAGTTGTAAAGTTACACATATTACATGACCACGCTGACTAGCGTGAATTGCGCTGATTATCCCCTAAATCCCCCCGGTAGTTGGGTGTACATCAAGCTGTAGTATAAAGGAACCAAGCCCCTTATATGACCACACAAACTAACAACGTGAGGTTGCCGTACTATTCCACCTGGCATTTGTTAGAATCTGTGGAAAAAGGAGAGTTTGAAGATGTGACATCCATGTGCACTGCCCTCATACATTTGCAATGGGTTTTTGGTTGTCTTTGGCTTATGCACAAAAACTGAAGATTATGTGACTACAACCGCAGTTTTTTAGTCTATTACGTAAGAGTCCAGAGGAGTCTTGGGAGTGACTCCACACTTCTCTGTGGTCCCCAAACTAAATTCTCCAAGCCTCACTCACACTGCATCTTCAAAACTCTGTGGTCTCATGACTGTGTTCAAATATGGTACCCAACATAAGCTGTGGGGAACTGAATCCTCTCATTCATTTTGGGCAGCCTTGTGTATTCGATATCAAATTCCTATCATTTTGGGTATAGTACTTTATGACTGTGTCGGACATGATCTGTTCGGCCTGGAAGTCATTCATTATGCTATTAGGCAGTTATCCTCTCATCTTCGTAATCTTTGGTGTTAGGTTTTAGGTTATTATATGTCACGTGTCCCCATTAGGTAAGTGTGAAAAGGCTTATTTTTTGTATGCCTTCCAGATTCAAGTAAGTCAAACGAATAGGATAACAGGGCAAGATCAGTGTCTCAACTACAATGCGAATTAAGCAACATACAGTGCCCTGGAACAACAGTCCAGCAGTTCTATAGGAGACAGAAAGATCTATCGATAGAATTGTCGTGTCCGCATGTTTTGTTTTATTAGCTTTAGTTTCGGGATATCAGACATAGGGAAGACAAAGCACCAGATGGCTTTGAGAGGCCACGTGAGTTACCACGTCCGACACAGCAAAACCCTAAATCACTAACACTTCCTACACACTGGGGAAAAATTTACAATTATACCAAGCCAATTTAGCCTACAGGACCTGTAACGTCTTTGGAATGGGGGAGGAAACCTTGGAGAGAAAACCTATACAGGTCTCCTTATACGGGTCCCAACCGAGAACATGCAAATTGTCTAGACAGCATCAGTAGTCAGGACTTTGTTGCCTGATGTAAGGCACCACTTCTACCACTGTGCTACCATTACTGTGCCAATGGGGTTAGAAGTGGTAGAAGTGATTAGAGAGTCACCTAGTTAATGAACGGACCGTTTCAGAATGGAAAATGAGCATTTCACGTTTTTCACACTACTTCTATCTATAATACCCAAGAGGCTTTATTTTGGTGTTTTTCTCCTAAGGGCCCTGTCCACACTTAGGCGATTTTTCAAGGGACTTGACCGGCAAACTGTCAAGCGGGTGGAATGACGTCTTAAAATTCACACGGTGCAAAGCACAAGGTGTGATCAGACCACCCACACCACGATGATACAGGAAGGTTAATAACAGCTAGCACAGTGTACAGGTACAGTCCTTTAAAAAGAGTGGGGGGGTAGGGAGGGGGAGAAGGAGGGAAGGAGGAGGGGAGGACATTTTTAAGAATCGAGAGAGATAAGCACAGCTATGAAGCTTTCAGAGGGCATTCAACATTAGACGGTCGGCTTATCTTGTGTCTGCTGATATAGTTTTACCCCAATGAGCCAATGATCCGGCGTCAGCCAAGGCGATTAGACTAACACTACCTAACGACTACATGGTGACCCCATTACAACTGCACCTACGCATAAGGATTATCGATTTTCTCCATTGGGACGAAATTTTTGGTTGCACGAAAATAATTTCAACCATGATGCACCGATTTCCCCGAATGCCCTGGGAACTACTCGCGACCATGGAAGGATGACTTCCCCCCCCCCCTTTCTCACCAGAGACCAACAGCCGAACATGTGGCGACCCACATAGTCTTGCAACGTAATTTTGAACTAACTTGGTTGTCCCTCTTTCCCTGTTCTGATACAGGGTGTGCAAAACTGAAAACCTTATTCTCTCTTTCCAGATATGCAGCCCAACGCTAATGTGTGACAAACAGCAGTATCGGTTTTCATTTCAGATTTCTAGAATTTGAAGACCATAGTGTTTACTAACAGAAGGGGGCGGGGAGATATAGATTGGGATTGTTAAGTGGGCCAAAATGTTGCCGGTGTGTAATGTGGGAAAATAATAAAGTTGTTTCTCTTTGAAGGAAGGGCCAAAAGAACTCGTATTTAAATAGAGAAAGTTTGCAGACCTAAAGGTGTAAGGGTTGCTCCCCCTTCATTGGTCAGAACATTGGAAGGAATATCACATTCGCAGGTTTTTGATTAGCCCTGTAGTTTGTTTTTCAGTTTAGGGTTATTGTCAGTGTTCCCGAGGTACCGAGAAGAAAGCTTTTTGTTGCAAGCTAACCAGTCCGCAGAAAAGGACTATCTATACTATTACTAAAACTCTCATGCGTGACCATATTCTGGTTTGCGTTTTTTTTTAAATTTGCGCAAAAAAAACAGTAAAACCGATAATTTCGCTAGGATTTTTCACGCCAACCTAAATCCCCGTTCTCCTCTCTCCAAGCGTACCAAGCTTTGTTGCGATGCGTGTGAAAATATTAGAAAAGTTCTGAAGGGTTAAACGCCTATCTTACTCGCCTATCTGTCAAAATGAAGTCAACACCCTTCCGGCAACCCTGGAGAATAAATCCCCAGCAGGTGGGGCTGAGTCTGTGAGCAATTTGCCGGGCAGAGGAGCAACAGCGTGTGCCGAGGGATGCCATTTAAATTAAACCAGAAGCCTTCTGATGCTTGAAGTCGGAGTGAAGAGAGACCGCGTGACGCACCCCATGCGCACAACTCCTCCCAGGCCATATCCTACTCCCTCTCACACACACCTCTCCCTCCTTCACCAACCCCCTCCCCCCCCCCCCCCCCCTCCTATACACCAACACTTACCCCTCCCAATCTCACCCGAACACCCCTTCCATACATCCACATTAATAACCATATAACACAATAATCAGCACGGAAACAGGCCATCTAGGCCTACAAGTCCAGGCCGAACAATGATTTTCCCATAGTCCCATGATACTGCATCAGACCATTAACCCCTATTCCTTTCTCCCATATACCTATCCAATTTATTTTTAACTGATACCAATGAACCTGCCTCCACCACTTCCACTGGAAGCTCATTCCACACCGCTACCACTCTCTGAGTACAGATGTTCGCCGTCATATTACCCCTAAACGTCTGTCCCTTAATTCTGCAGTCATGTCCTCTTGTTTGAATCTTCCCTATTCTCAAAGGGAAAAGCTTGTCCACATCAACTCTGTCTATCCCTCTCATCATTTTAAAGACCTCTATCAAGTACCCCCCTTAACCTTCTGCGCTCCAGAGAATAAAGACCTACCTTATTCAACCTTTCGCTGTAACTTCAGTTGCTGAAACCCAGGCAACATATGATAGTAAATTTCTCTGTACTCTCTCTATTTTTGTTGACCATCCTTCCATATAATTGGGCGACCAAAATTGTACACCCTACTCCAGATTTGGTCTCTCACCAAGAGTGTACAATTGTAAACTGTACATTCAACTTCTATAATCAATTCTTTGATTTATAAAGGGCTAGTCATACCAAAAAGCTTTCTTACCACACTATATACATGAGTTGCCCACCTTCAGGGGACGATGCAAAATTAGTCCTAGATCCCTTGTTCCCAACTGCATTCCATCAATTCGATACAACTTAGCCAGGTACGTCCTCTTTGGACTTTTGTCCTGCCAAGTGTAGCACCTCCACACTCATCCAGCATATTAAACTCCATCTGCCATCTTTCAGACCCAATTCTTCCAAATAGCTTAAATCTCTCTGTCGACTTTGGAAATCTACTTCATTTTCCACAAACACCCATCCATCTGAGGATCATCTGCATATTTACTAATCCAATTACCAACACCTTCATCCAGAGCATTGATGTTACATGGTACAAACAACCAGGGACCAACACAGATCCATGAGTTGAACCCACTAGTCACCTGCTTCCCATCTGACAAACAGCCAGTGCAACAGTTACGTCTTGGCATTCGACCATTCATGACCACTGTTGCATCAATCTTACTACTCCGGAAATATAACCCAAACAATGTGCGAACCTTTGAAACAAACCTTCAATGAGGAACAATGGTCAAAGCCCTGCACTAACGTCAATATAGACCACATCTATGCTTTACCCTCAGCAATGTTTCCTTTTTGATTTAAAATCGTTTTTTTATGTGAAAATTTCACAGCAATTTGCCTACATATCAATGATAAGAACATTCACAGTCAAGGCATAAATTGTGCAACAGTATGTCAGAGACCCTTCAAAGCCCCCTTACCCTTACCCACCTTCAACCCACCCGAATCAGGTCAGAAACCAAAAACAGGGGACAAAACAACACTCACATAGCAACCCAGCCACACAAATATGGTAAGGATCAACGAAACCAAAGGTACTAAAAAAAAAGCACAAGAAAAAAAAAAAGGGTCGGTCACATAAAGAACATGTAAATAAGTAATTAAAATAAAATAAGGGTGGGGGAGGGCGGGTTTAAGGGGAAGAGCAGCTGCAGAGACGGCAGAACAATGGTGGAGCAGCACTGTCCTCTCCGAGTCGGGGGAAAAAGTTGAGAGAGTTAACAAGTTCAAGAAAGGGTCCCTGTATATAGGAATGTCTTGGGAGAGCTTTGAGGGCGAACTAAGTCTTTCAAGCTTTAATTTGTGAAGCCCTTCTTAATCGGGGGGTGGTGTCGGGGGGATAGGTGAGCTCCGTTAAGCAACATTCGCCGGCTAACAAGGTGTAAAAGCTAGAACCCCGCTTTCACCGACCAGAGAGGTTTGTGTTGGGTAGGGGTACGGGAAAGGGTGACAGGGGTTTGGAGGAATAGTCTGGGCCGTAGCTCTCTATCAAGTCGAAACAGCTCCTCCAAAAAGGCGGCTAGTTAGGGCAGCCCCAAAACTCTGGCTTATGGTTGGCAGGAGATTGATAATCTGTTGCAGGTGTCCCTAACAGCCAGGGGTAAATTCTAGATAATGTGATTCGCGCATAGTGTGGACTTTGTGAAGGAGCTTTGCATTTGGATTAGGACATGATGCGGGACATATGGGGAAGACAGCCGGGACAATAGTCAGGCAGATGGACCATGTGGTATGTTAGTTTGTATCAGTCACCCTACCACGCAGCTTTAATGAGGTTGGTCTTCAAATATAACCGACCCTAACACGTTATCCCCCCAAACTAGAGATGCATTATTCCGGTTGTTGGAATCTAGAGCTAAGCGCATGGTATCTGTCAGGTTCAGGGGGGCGATTTGGGAAAGGGGACGTCTTTTCCAAAAATCTTAATCTGAACAACAAAACCGGAAAAAAGGTGGGAGTTGGGGGCTTTTATAGTGGGACGATGGCTCGCACACAGTCCGGAACAGCTGCCGATCCTTGTATAGGTTTTTGAAGAATGATACGTTGCATGTCAGGTTGAATGGGGGTCTGTACGTTGAATGGGTTTGAAAGATGTGATTTAAGGCCGAGGGTGGTCAAGAGGGACGTGCCTTGTCACCGAAGTTTTCCGAGTTGACTCACTTTTGAGCGAGAGGGAGCAATTGGGCCATGCACCCACAGATTGTTTATCGGAAGGGGGAGTTGGGATGCATAGGACAGACCGCAACGAGCGAGATGTGAACAGCGCGCTTTTCATGGGTACCCAGGTTCCAGGTAGAGTGTGCTTCGCCTCACATTCATCATAAGGTGTTTTGCAAGTTAGGGCTGCCCACTAGGAGTCTAAGTCAGGAAGGCCAAAGCCGTCACTCTTATGGGGGACTGCAGTATCGGCCTTTGGATTCTAGCGGTTGCTACACCATAAAAATTTATATGTCTGTTCTCATTTATTCAAAAAAAGATTTTTAGTGATAAGTACTAGGGGAGTGCTGAAAGAAAGACTAAGAATTGGGTAGGACGACCATCTTGACCGAGATATATCAGGCACGAAGGAGATAGGGGTTACAAATGGACGCTGGCTAAAAATCTCTTTCCGCTTCTCAACCGAAGAGGCAGAGAGTTTGTGCGTGAAACATAGCAGATTAAGGGTGTTGTGATAAAGCGGCCTGAGGTAGCGAACCCCGTACTTGCCCTTTGCAATGAGGTAAAGAGCGAAGGAGCTGCTAGCCCATGAGTTGAAATCAGAATAGCTCCCTTATTTTGTAGTACAGTTTATATACCAGAATCCACGCCAAAACCTTCTCTAAATATTTTGTAACAACGAGGAGAGAGCGACAGGATTAGGCGATGTACAGAGCAGGTCAATTTCTTTTTTAAACAATGGACAAACAATGTGCAGTACGGCCAATCCGTTTTCTATGTGACATTGACAATATTTGTCATAGCCGCGTCTTTCTACAATAATTCCTCAATGTCATAGGGAATATCCTGTCCAAGGACCCCTGGAGATTATCCACTTTCTATTTACAAAAGGTAGTGTCGAGTACTTCTTTTTCTTTGATGCTCTAGGATCATAGCTTACTCGACTTGTCCTCTTACCTACATATGCAATATCATTCTCCATGGTGAGATACGGAAGAAAAGAAATGTTCAATATCTCCCAGTCTTATTGGTGCCTCGCGGCCGTATAGCTGTCCACTCTGGTCTTCTAATGGAACATTTATCCTGTTAGCTTTGTGATATTAATATAGCTGTAGACACTCTTTTGGAGAACTCCCTTAACTTGCCAAAGGCACATCATAGCTTCTTTGTAGCTTTTCTGAGATTTTTTATTAAGGATTACCCCCACACCTTTTGACATATTTTGACATCTTATTCCTACAGCCATCTCCTTCCTCATGCTGCTATATTATTAGAGATGGATGCCATCTATGATGCTTTTTACGAGAACCGGTCAAGTCCCTTGACAACAGGCGCTGCTTCACAATTTTACTATTTCCTTTCTAATCGAACCGGGCAATTAAAGATTTGGACATGGTGCACTCTGTAAGAAAGGTCACCGGTAAAGGTACCTGCCAGTCTCTTCTACTCCTTCCCACATAAAAAAGGTACAAATGCCCCCACATGTCACTCCTTTACTCACTTCAATCCTTTCATCGAAGAGTTAGCTATGCTCGGGAACACGAATCTCAGCACACCATAGCTGTCAGAATAGTCAAAAGTGTGCTGACACTCCCATAACACAATGGATTCTTGGAAACTACAAGAGGTATTGTGAGTTCATGGAACAAAATGCCGCCAGGACCCCGTACTCACTTCCTAACCAGGAGATCGGGGTGACTAGCGAGGCCTCTTTCCATTACGGTCCTTAAGTGGGTCCATCTCGTATGTGCATGACAGCACACAACCAACTGTCTGTGCCACAAAATTCTTAGCCAATAACTCACACAAATAGAACCATCAGTCCACTTTACGATAATGTGTTTCCCGCGTATGGAGTGGCAAAAACTTGAAATCTTCCAACAATACTGCACATTACTTTGTGCTCATAATAATAATCTTTGCTCTATACTTCGACTTCACGTATTGGGCATCATGTTTCCAATCTGTCGGTCAAGATCCTCATAGTGCGCGAGGTCCAATAATACCCCCCTATAAGTGTGCTACACCTTTCCCACTATCTAGTTCCACCAAATATCCGCCCGAGACGAGCGCCCCAATCTATTGCCAAAAGCATGCTTGGTGGAAATCTTCCCTGGACAAGCATGCAACACTCATCTCTGCCCCTGTTTCAAATTCTATCATACCTGAAGCAATACGAAATCCTGGAAGATTTAGTTCCCGCCCTCCTGCAACATGTTTGTGGTTGTATTCGTGATCGCGCAATATATACGTCCAGTATCAATCCCACGGGTCTAAGCTGCATCCCACCGTTCGTTCAAGGTACTAGCATTAAAATATGCACATTTAAGAAACCACTGCCCTCACATAGCCCCATCTTCTTCATCCACCTCCCCACACCCTGGGGTGGGAACAGGCTCCCAGTGTGACTGGGATAAACGGTCCCCACTTCGTTTCTAGTCCTACAAACAATGATCCATTCCCGTTGTAGACACATTAGGGATTAACGGTTAGTACAGGTAAAAGTCAAAGGTTCGATCAAGGATGGTTCGACGGTTCACGCGGAGGACAGTGTGCAGGCAGTTGGTGTCCATTACCGAATGAGTGGACGCTTTGGAGAGGTGACGTAGTTTACTGTTTTTTGTGTTTCTGCGTAGTCCCTCTGCGTACTTGCGGGCAGGCGCTAACCGGAGATATTGGCCCAACTTTGATTGTTCTCTGGGGCTGAAGGGCCTGATAGAAGTTTATACTAAATGGAGCGGCTACTGAGTGGTGACACTTCCCACCTTTCGTTCCCCGGATTTACCCTGTCCACTTAAGGACCTAGGGTTTAACAGGCGCGGAAGAAGTTTCCAGGACGCATGTGCTTAGGACCAGTGATTTTTTAATTTTTTAAACACAGTCTTAGATTACCTGGAACACACTGCGGGGGCGGTAGTGGTGGCGGAAAGCAGATCCATACAGCTACCCATTTAATGTGGTTGTTGGAACTAAGAGCATGACTACTTGCAAGAAATGGATGGGTTGGATCTATGCATGGTTTAGAAAGAACATAATTGACTCTGCAGTAAACAAAAAGCTGGGAATCTCAGCGGTGAGGCCGCATATATGGAGCGAATCTTTTCTCAGTAATAGGTGGCGTTTAGGGGTAGAGACCGTCTTAGACACGGGGACTGAAGGGCCTCGACCCGAACATCACCTAATATCACCCGCTGAGTTTCTCCAGCATTTTTGTCACCTCGTTTCTCCAGCAACGGAGTGCTTTTCTGAACCCATTGAATCGGACATGTTCAGGATATTAGACATGGGGGATGAAGGGCCCTGTTTCTGTGTTGAGGTTTATTTTGCATTTTATCATGCAAAAAAATGTTTTGATTCTGCTGACATTCAAATATTTTATCAAGTGGAAAATAATGACATCTGAATCAGAAGGTCCATACACACTATATAAAATGAAAACTTTACCTTCAGTTTCACAACCTTTTCAAAAACAAATGGTTATTTCCTTCGATTTGTTTAGCAGTAAGGTTTTTCAATCCACATTGCTGGCTTGCAGTGAAGTTGAATTTTAGTGGGAAGTCAGTTCTTACCAAATGCGGCTTCTAGAATGAAGTTTTGTAGCGTGGTACATGGGTTTGGTCTTCGAATACCATCTTGAAATGCATTCAACCAAATTTTTTGACAAGTCTTCGTTTTTTTTCAGATTCTTTTTCTCTGCGGCAGTTAATCATCTTCTGAATTTTTAGTAAAAGGTTGTAGACATCCTTGTGAGACCACAGATTTTGATCGAGCTCCAGATTGGCGCGTTTTAGATCCATATGGGTTTGAATTAGATTTTATAAGACGCTTTAAATTCTACAAAGTCTTTTTCGGAAAGTCAAATAGATAATTACTATCAATGGTTTATGCAGACTGCTCCTTTGAAAAACTATATTGTTAACCAGGACGATAGTATTTGCTACACCTTGCTTACTTTTCCACAGATCTCATAAATAACAGTCTCTATCTCTTTTTTGAATTCAATATGTCTTCAAGGAGGGATTCTGTATTCTCTTTCGGATGACTTCCAAATCAAAATAGGAAATGTATCGGTAGCAGTAGACAAAAAAATAGTCATTAACTCAATAAATTAAACATATATCTGCTCTGCTGAATCCCCTCTCTCCGGTCCCATTTAATTCTGCAAGCTGGACCTTTTATTGTTTCCCTCTTTGACTTGTGCAACTTTATTCAACACTTTGCTCGGTAGCCAGTTCACATTTCACTAATATTTGGGTGAACGAAATCAGTCCCAATCTGCACTAGTCCTATTTTATTTCGGTAGTTTCCTAGTTTGGGTTTCTGCACGAATGAAGGAAGCAATCTCTCTACACCACAAACCTTTCATCGTTAAAACCTTTTGTTGTTTGCACCCTTCTCCATATTTTTCTGTTCCAACCTTTTTATATTTTTCTCCGCATTTGCTTCGTGTTTCTATATCCATTACAGCATAGAGTCGAGTCATACATGTGTGAAACAGGCCCTGACCAACGAGCACAAACGGGACCTGCTGTCTATATCACTAGTCCATTTGTCGGATTTAGCTCTATCCTTCTAAAACCTGTATATCCATGTACCTGGTATGGCTTCTAAAACGTTTCTGCGATAACCCTGCCCACAACAGTACCTCCTGGGATTTGGTCACACCACCACTCCAGAATCCTGATAAATGTCTTTCCCCCTTCACCGTACCCGGTCCTATGGTTCTCGATTCCTAATATGGGCAAGAGACACTGGCGCTCCCCAATCTTTGGCTCTCTGAAATTATACACTGGAATCATCACTCCTATCCCTGCATCTAGGGATAGGTCCCAGCCCTGCTCAACTTCCATATAGCTTAGGGACATGAGTATTGGTAAAAGCATTGTAAAGCTTTTCGCACCCTTTCGCAAACTTAACAACATCTTTCCTATAACATGCGTGCCAGACGAGCACCAATACTCTAAAATGCAGCTCACCAATTTCTGCAACCTCTGACAACATGAACTCCATCGCTTATACTCAATATGATGGCCAATGGGCCAAAAAACCTTTTTGACCGCACTATCTACCTGTGATAGCTACCTGACAAGGAATGATGGATTGCACTCTAGATCCCCTCTGCTCTCCAACCACTTCCCGGAGCCTGACCATCAAGTGTTCAGTCTGCATGCTTAGAGTTTCCAAATGGAATCACCTGAACATTCTCTGTATTAATTCCATCAACCGGTCCTCAGCTCACAGGCCAACTAATCAAAATCTTGCGCAATTTCTCATACATCTTACTATCTCATACCACACCACAAAACTGTCTCTGCAGTACATTTCATCCAATAACATAATAGGTGACAAACCAGTAAGGGGCCTGAGTCTTCATACGAAACCATGAGGACAGGATAGTCACAGGCCCAGTCGAGCAGCCCAATCGTTTTTTTCCGCCCGAATCCTCAGTCTTGCTCCCTTCCCAGGAACCACCCTTTCATAATATTCAGATTCTCCCTTGGACCATGCGAACAACTTCCAGAGCAGCAATGGGCCCAACCTACGAAAAGAGTAGCTGAAATCCACCTGGGGGTTTCTATTACAGCATCCCCGATGCCACTGAGGCCTCACACTCGGGTTATTTTCTGGTTTTATACTACTCTTGTTTGGTGTTTCATTCTATCCGTCTTTTAGAGCCCCCCGTCCCCGTCCACCGATGCTGGCCGCCATTAGCCAACCCTATTATGGAGCTGCCGCAAAAAAATCAATTACCAATGTACTTACACAGCAAAATATGTTTTTTTTCGCTTCTGTTGCTTCCCCCTAATGCTCCTGATGTTTATAAGCCTTTTTTGTGCCCTTTTTCTCGCAAAGATTACATTGATTTTGTAATTAATTAACTGTACAGCCAAATAAAAATCTAGTTTGTTCACTATTTTGTGATGTCTCATGAGCGATTGTGTCTCATGTTGTCAAAGCCTAATTAGTATAGCACTATAGGGCCTTTTTGCACTCGTAGCGCTGTTTAATTGTTAACAAGAAATTATAAGGAACCTGGCGTGAATAACGCGGCCCCCCACGTGGTGGTTAGGGTACCGACTTTGTAGGGCGCTTCAAATCAGTAAGTTTACATATGTACATACATAATTTATTTGTCTCAGTTTTTTTTTTTTTTCAAGTTTTGAACAGTATAGATATTTTTGCTCAATTTTCGATTATATTAGCTCAAAACGATCCGAGGTAGGCCCCTTTTTAATCCTGAGTATTGCATTATGATTTAATAACTTCCAATTTCGGCACCCTGTCAGGGTGGTCCCCTTATTTACAAAAACACTCAAATACAAACAGCACAGCTCTGCATCACCTTGACATCTATAATGCTTATGTCCTATCCCTCAGACATAATTCGTTAACTTTCAGATACAGATGGGATTTTAGCTCTTGAAAGGAGGCGCAGGTCTTTCTTACAGTTTGGCTTTATCCCAACATTGTTCATCGCTTTATTGTGGGAATACATCGCCTATATTTAGTGCCTCAACAAAGAAACTGACAAGTTACGAAAGAAGCCTAAGCTCACAGCCCCTTTCCCTTCAGTTTTTTCCGTCGTGCAATAGGAACGCAACAACATTTGCCAGCCCAGGTCTTCCAAGCCACCACTCACGTGTATTAATAACGACTCGTAAATTTCAGACAGGGGTCCCATCTTTCCTCTCTAGTTATAACGGTGTCCTCAGGATTGATCTTGCCCCCCTGGGATTGTTACCTTCATACGAGTCACGACCCTTCAGCAACAACTTCAGGATGATAATACTGACTTGCCCTCAAGGGCCCACTTCCATTGACTGCCCAAAGTTCCTAGTCCGCTGTCTTTCTCCATGGTAAAAAGCGAGGAGAAATACTCATTGATGGAATGTGTCTTATCTCGGTAGCTCCATGGAGGCGGAGGGTGGACTGAAAGTACCAAAAATTTACACATGGAATTTAAGTGGGTCGGGACTATGGTTCAATGTCGGATAGCATAATATCCCTACTCAAGTCCACTTTGTGACATAAACGCTTAATGCTGTATTGCTTGTCATGCGTTCCCGAGGGGCTTTTAAGGATTTTTACCCTCTACTACAAAATAAGTAACCTCTTATTCGTCGTCTTAAATAGACCCTACAAAAGTTTGCAAGGATGAAGCCAGCGACCACCCAACACTGAATTGATGAAGCATGTTCCCATATTGTTTTCTAAAGTTATAAAAATCTATCTTGAATTTGTAAGGCTCCTCAGTGTTGATATTCAGGAGTCACACTCCTGCATCCGTTTGGCATCATCCTTAAAGCTTAAAGATTATGTTTTTGATTCCTATACTCTACATTGGAAGCATCTGTTGTCTTAGGAATGACACCAAATACAGCTTGCACAACGCCTTTGCTTTCACTATAGACACAAAATCCTGAGTAACTCAAGAGGGTCTGGCAGAATCTCTGGAGGGAAGGGATTAGGTTTTGATGTTTTGGGTCAAGAACCCTTCAAGACTGAAAGTTCTTATACCCACAATATACCTATTACGTTTTTCCAGAGATGCTACTGACCTGTGAGTTATTCCAGCATTTTGTATCTCTCTTTCGTTATAAATAAGGTCTGCAGTCATTCCTACATAACTTTACTCTCATATGGTTTTCTGTCCTACAACCCACCCCGACAACAAACTTTCCAGTATTTGCTCCTGGAACTTGCATGGCCAAACTGTAGTCTTTAGTAGTGCAGAGACACTTATCAATAAGAGTTGAAAATAAACAAAGGATATTTAATGACAATTTATACGGTAGTTATCGTGCTTTGTTAAATTTTTGTGTAAGATTTAAAACATCCTTGTGATCTATTAAGACTTACTTTTTGTTTCTACTATTGTCTGTCCATTGACTAAACCGAGTTATATTTATCCTACAGTCAATAGTAAATTGATCGGGTGATTCTGGGCATGTTCTCTTCTCTCTCTAAAGTACAGATACAAAGTAAAACCTAGGCTATAATGGACCCTGGAGGGGGAATGGGTTCTGTTATAACCAACGTACAGGAGTTTACCGAATCATTATGTATCCTTGTATAAGGATAGAAATAACGCACAGCAGATGCTGATAATACAGAAAAGGACCCTACAGTGTTGGGAGGAGTCACTCAGCGGGTCAGGCAGCACCTCTGTTAGACCATGATAGGCAATGTGTCGGTCTAAGAGCCTTTCTTCAGAATCTGCTGGAATGGGCCTGGAATCCAGGTGAGTCGATGGCCCTAGCATGCTGGCGGACCAGAGCAGAAGTGGAAGATCTGCTGGCCATTGCGCAGACTGCAGGCAGCGGGAGTGTAGGTAAGGGGCGGAAGAGTAGGGGCAGAAGATGAGGACCATGAAGGAGTGGTAGCTAATGGTTGCGTTGTGTAGAAGTACGTTCGTGAGATGGGCATTTGGGAATATTGGTGTCGCATGCTTTCCGGCAGGTGGGCACAATGTTATAGGAAAGTATTTGTCCAGTTGAAAAGGGTTCAAAAGAGATTTCCGGAGATGGGTTTGCCAGGATAGAGGGTAATGAGCACTAGAGGGTCTGATACAGGGAGAGGCTTGAGTAGGCTGGGTATCATTACATGGAGCATAAGAGGATGGGGGAGGGAGGTAACCAAAATTATGAGAGGAAATAGATCGGGTAGATGCACAAAAGAGTACTTTGCCAGAGTATGGGGAATCAGGGACCATAGGACATAGGTTTTAAGGGGAGGGGGAAAAGATTTAATAGGAATCCAGAGCGGGTAACTTTTGTCAGCACAAAAGGGTGTTGGGTGTATGGAACCCGCTGCCAGAAGACGAGATAGGTGAGGCTAAAGTACCTATCCCATTATTTAAGTGATGACCGTACCTGCATATGACAGGTTTTGAGGGATATACCACGCTTAAGCGCAGGCAAGTGGGACTAAATGTAGCTGGGACATTGTTGGCCGTTGGGGGGCGAGTGGGGACTAAGGGCCCTGTTGCCACCTTGTATCCACTCTAATGACTTATAGATGCAGGGCCGGTGGTTGGTGGCGTAGGTCCAGCCTGGAAGCAGCCCCTGCAGGGCTTGGTGAAGGTCGATAGAACTTGATTTGTCTGGGTAAATCAGTGCGGGCCAGTGGTGGCATGTGCACGCATGGCATGGAAAGGGGCCAGGGAGACAGTGCGGGCGGGGTTTGGTAGGCAGCAGCCTGGCCTGATGGTGAAGTTGGCAAGTATTGATCGAACGCGGCTGGATGGGGTCTTGCGGTGTTGGCGCATCGTCAGCGGGGTCCAACCTCAAGAGGGCAGAATGCTGAATGCTATTATCACAGCGCCCTGCTGGTCACCTGACTCATGTGGCGATCAGGTGCCAAGTCCGTGCATCAGAGGGTGGGTCTTGACCCAAAACAGCACCTATCTATGCTCTCCAGAGATTGCTGCCTGATCTGCCTGAGTTACTCCAACACTCTGTATTCCTTCATCATTGCAAAGTGTTGATCTAAAGCGCATTATTGGTCAATTTCAAATGGCCTCACGCGCAGTATAACTAGCCACCTGCGTTCCAGTGTCTGATTACTGTGGGGGCTCATCATCAACTATAAGCTGGATTCCTTTATAACGGTAGTTGGTTCATGCATAATGAGGATTTACTGTATTACATTAGCTTTCATCAGGCACTATGAAAAAATATTTAATACCCAATACATCATTTGATGTTATAGTAATAACCTCCGGTATCTATGTAACCTATAAATACCGTAGCCAATGATTCAAATCAATTTTATCTTCTATTTGTTACTACTCCCTTTGTTCTATTTCAAATTCAAATCTACTCAAATGAATAAAAATTGAAATAGATAAAATTTATAATAGATAATGAAATTTATCTTTTTCATTTATCTCATTACTCATTTCAGTACAAAAATACATTCTACTTTGTAAAATGTTTGATACTTGCGAGGCTATTTTTTTCAGGCACAGATTCATTTTGGGAAGGGGGAAGTGGATGTTTCATTTCTTTTTCATGTTCAGGCTGCTGTGAAATTCATTCAACATGGGAGGTTGAAAAATTACAATGCGAATCTTCCGCAATGAAGGCGAGGGTGTTGTATTTATAAAGTCAGCGAAAGACTGAATCAAGCATTGCACTCCTACAGCAACTGGTGAAGGGATTTGCTCTCGTCCTTTGTTCGTCTATTAATTTGGGTATAAAAAGTATAAATCATTTACACATATCATTTGGACTTCTGGTCACGACGAAAACAATTCAATCCAGATATTAAATTATAATAACAGAATTTAGGACCTCGAGTACGCCATTTGTCCTTTCTCCACCATTCAATATGATCATGGCTCATTATCCACGTTTAGTACCAGGTTCTTAGATTCTGTCCAAAACATTTAATTGACAGCAAAGTCCAGGATTTTGACTGTTTTTTTTAACCCTTTTAGTTCATAGCCCATGAAACCAGACAACTCTTTGTTCTGCTGAAGTAGATGGAATAATTTTAGAGTTTAGAGAATTTAGATGAATGTGGTGTGGATGAGGGATTCCACAAAGGCTCAGATGCCACAGGTTCCATTCCCTCTATGCACACCAATGCTTTCAACTTGATGTGAACAGGGGTTATATGCATCTTTCGCAAAGATGACTAAAGCAGAAGGGGAAGAAGACCTCTGACCAGGTGCACCAACATCCCAAGAATTGTCCTTGAACAACATTATAATATCCAGAGGCTATTGACTGTTGGCCTATTTAATCTCAAGATCATTTTCAGCCACCAAGAGCAATTTCCAATTATAATGACCCTCTACTTAAAATTCCCACCTCCTGCTCAGATTTGCATGATATAGTGTTGAGCCAAAATTAAAAACAGACTTTATGTATACAGGGTTTCCCTAATCTAGTGTGTATTTTAGCCACATTTTGGATTTATTCAATATATAATGAAACCCAAAAAAGAGTTTTTAGCAAACTTCTAACCTGTTCCAAGAGCAGGAAAAGAAATAGAGGAGAATTCCTGTTGTTCACATATCTGAAGTACTGCATTGACCTATTCATTTGATTTCTTTAGGAGCCGTTCCCGTCCATTATGTGAAAACTATATGTCGATAAGCTAGATTTCCTGGATTTGTAACTATTATTCCACACTGTTTTGTTGTGAGCCTGTGAGTTCAAGAGAGAGTACCTTTCATCATGTTCTTGCATGGCATTGTATAAATATCAATTCTTCCCATACAGTACATTTTTCTGTCCCGTACTATTTGAAATAAATATCTTTTTATAACAAGGTAATTATGATTCTGTGGCATTCCCTCGGATCGCATTCAGGCAAAGATTCTAGGAACTGTATCAGAGATGGACACAATTCGCTAGGAGAAAACCTCAGCGGGTCAGCGCCAGCATCTATGGAGAACAGGAACGGGTGACGTTTCAGGTGCAGACCCTTCTTGAATGCATCAGCCAGGTATAATGAACAGGTAGGTATCTCAGCCAAAAGATAAAGAGCAAAGAATTTAAGCAAAATATGTACTGAGGATTTAGTATAGGACATAAGACCTAAATTGAAACAAAGATGATATTCATCAAGAGCAACTCTTTTACAATCTCCCTGCCCAATGTCACTCTACATTGCTCAAGACCACTAGGTTCCCTGTTCCACATGCATAGATTTAAGAATTTTAATCTTAATATATGGATTCCTACCAGGACTTCACCCCACGCCAACGCTGCAGATTTCTTTCGCCAGACCATGAACATACAAAGCTCAGTACAGGTGCACAACCTTTTATCCGAAAGCTCTGGGGACTCAGACATTGTGTCGGATTTCGGGACATTCTTGCGGCTTTCAGAATGGAAGATTTTGCGCGGAGATTAGGGTAGTACGCCGGGCGGCTTGAAAAGTCTGGGAGCAGCTGCCTCCTACCCGAGACGGCGAGAATCATTGCATAAAATTTTTATTCAGTTTAGTTTGGAGGGAATTTTATGTGGTTGTGGTGCGTGGTGGTGTAAGGGTGAAGGGGTAAACTTTAAATTCCTAGTCCCCGAATAACAGCTGGTCGGCGACTCCAACCTCGCGGAGTGGGAGGACTTTCCGTCCGGCCGCGCGCGGCGGGGTGTAGCTCCGACCCCGGCAAACTCTACCCCTGGCTGCGAGGAGCTCCAAAAAATCCCAGCGCGGACCGTGGTGACGGACGTCCCAGCTCCGAGAATGTCGGGAGTCGGCGTCGTCGCAGCGCTGGGGGATACCAGCGGGAGACGCAATGCCTTACGGGCGCCGTGTGTGGCAATGCTCCGAGCGCTGTGGCCGGCCGGACACACATCAGCGGAGAGTAGCTGGATTTGATCCCGCGGTAGCTGGGGTCAACACCTACCGGCTGCGGAGCGGCGCCGGTGGCAAATATACTACATGGGCTGCGCGGCTCCAAATCCGCGACGCTCCGCGAGTGTTGTGTGTCGGCGGCCACTAGCGCTCCGGCCAGCTTGCCGCACTGCGACCCGGTAAGGCATTTCCTGCACGCGGTCTGCGTTCCCAAGCGCTCCGTGCCGCCGACCTCCGGACATTCGCGGAGCTGGGGGCGTCCGGTCCGCGGGCCGCGCTGGATTTGGGCGCGCCTCGCAGCCAGGGGTAGAGTTGCCGGGTCGGAGAGCTTCAACCGGCGGCCCCACCGGCCACAGCGCTGCGGAGCTTACGTACTGCCACAGCGACCCGTAGGCATTGACCCGCTCCCACGCCCTCTCCGACCAGGTAGGGACTAAGAATTAAAAGTTTACCCCTTCACCCCCCTTCACACAAAAGCCCTCCAAACTAACTGACCTAACACTAAGCAATGATTTTACAGATGTTTTAAGCGGATCCCGCGTCTCCAGGGAGGAGGCAGCCGCTAACCAGTAGTACAGACCATGGGTTGACCGTGGGTCCCTTTTGGGTCAGGTTTGCGCCAAACGCGCGCTTTCAGGTGCGCAGACGAGAACATCTGGAAAAAAAAAGGGAGGTTTTCGGGGCTTTTCGGTTTCTGGAACACCGGATAAAAGGTTGTGCACCTGTATTCCTCTAGCTCTTGAACCTTGCCACCTGTTTCACTTCCGTAATTGCTTACTGTACCGTTTGAGACCTTATGTGAAGTTCGCATTCGAACCTTCAAGATGCGTTCCTCGTTTAACTTACTTTTAAAACCTACTTACTCAACCACATTTGGGTCACCTTTGCCTAACATTTCCTTCATTTTCAGTGCCCCGTATTGTTCCATTTCACAAAAACGTACAATGATAAATGTTGTTCACATCAATGAAGATTAGGAAAAGTACTTGGGAAACTGAGCATAATTTACGTCCATTGTTTTGTCTCATTAACATCTCTTCATATGCATCTCCCTGAGGGAGAACGGCTTTTCAGAGCGCCCGCAAAGCAACGTCTCTCCCACCCTAAAATTGAGCAGTTGAAAAGCGACCTGGCGCGGGCCTTACATTGCCCGGCGCGGCTTTAACCGTCCGTTGGACGTGGCTAGGCGCCCGCCGGGGCTCCAACCTCTATGACCTGTGCAGCAGGGCTCCACAAATCGCCATGTAGTGCGGCCTTAAATGGCCTCGGGACTTGCGCACCATCATTGTTACAGTAGCTGACCCCTCTCCGCGTGGGCTTTGGATTTGATATCAGGAAAAGAACTTGGAAGCATGGGGAGATTCAAGACTTTGCCTTTCCAATCACAGTGAGGAGGAGATTCACTGTTGATTGATGCTTTTGTAAATTGTGTGGTTTGGTGTGTCTTGTGTTTGCTTTTCTTGTTGGTATGATTCAGAAGACGCACCTTTCGTTTGAACTTCATTGAGTTTTCAAATGACAAATAAATGGTAATTATATTTGCATAATCTTGTATAAAATCCCTTTTTTGATTTAATAATGTAACTTTTTAATCAAAGTTACCGCTTATATTTCAGGTTGAGTTCCTTTGTACATGGTCAACAGAAAGCAAAGTGATTACTGGAATACTTGTAAATACCAAATTCCAAACCTTGTTTTTTGGCAACTCAGTTTCTACACTTGACCAGCAGCTCAAAATTGCCTTGGACACCCCTGAATACATTGCAAATGATGACTTAATTTACAAAAATAAATTAAATTCTTTATCATATTGATTTTTTCAGCGAAAGTATATTTATTACTGTATAAATAAATGTGCTTAAATTGAGCATACATTTAACTTCCTACGGTTTTTACTTATAATTTTAATATATTATTAATTCCTATAAGACATGTATGTCTTTGAATCATAAATGTTGTTGTTTGTCGCATTATTTCAGCCTTTTAAGACACAATGATGTTTTCATTGTCAACAAAAAAGCCAATATTTTGGCTTGCAATGGTGCCTTGCTATTTACCCCAGTGATATTTGCTATTGGCCATGGTTTGAAAGCTTGTGAAATCTTCTCAATCTGGATCGAGCATTATACCACTCGACTCGCAGGAGGAATTCTCCAGATTGTGAAAGAAGCCAATACAAGACACTCCAACCCATGGGATGCAATTCCTTCAGGAGCCGTAGGAAAAACTAGCTGGTAGACAGTGCTTCACCCAGATTCAATCTGAGCCAATACTATCTGCGGAATGTCCCTATTCTTCTGCACCTTCTCCCGTGCATGTGATTCCTCCTGGTGCTCCAGTTTATCCCTACATCCAAAATATGGAGTTTGGCAGATACTTGGGTCTCTTTAAATTCCCCCAAACATACTGGTGATTGGTCGAATAGAGAGGGTTTGTGAATGGTAAGGTGATGAATAAGAAAACTGGATTTGGATGCGGATTGTGTAAAAGAAAAACATTGTCTGAAATGGTACAGCTGACAGTAGGCCTCCTGTCCATGCTCTCTCTCGCTATGATTCAGAAATAGCAACCCAAATCACCAACTACAAACTGCGAATTTACATAATGTACAAAAGTGAATATTGATAGGGCTGAAGATGAGATATCAAAAGCAAAATAAATTCTCTTTTTAAGGCACTATGGCATTGAAACATTGACATTGAAAATTGGCTGATCATCCAACTCAGTATCCTGTACCTGCTTTCTCTCCATACCCCCTGATCCCTTTAGCCACAAGGGCCACATCAGCTCCCTCTTAAATCTCCATACTGCCCAATACATTTCTGTGCAAGAAGTCCAAGATCTCATCCACTCTCATGGTAAAAATTTTTTTGCTCATCTCAGTCAAAGATTTTCCCCTCTCCCTGTATCTTGACACGTCACATAAATTCATACCCACGGACTTGTTGAGTTTCGTCGCATAAATTATCATCGCTTAAACATAACATCCATGTTCACAAATGTACTTTTAACCATTAAACGCTATCTTTTAGGAGGAAGGGTCTCGAAACTTATACCCTTCCGTTGCCCTTTGCATGGCATGGCAAGGCATAGTGTTCTGTCCAAGGATGACGGGGGGTGGGGGGGTGGCCTAGGTTCTTGTGGAGGAGCAGGTAGTTTTGATCTGCATAACCGGTTCAAGTCTCGTTTCCCTTCCCATTGTTAAACCACAACACTTGTGGCAGGTCGTTAATGCGGTACAATAACAACAGGGCCACATGCCCGCAGAAAATCGGGTCCCGTTGACTCGGTGGGCGGTTCTCCTTCATCTTCCCACCGCGAAAGGTACACCAATGTGCGCACAGAATCGATCAATTGGGCCACTAGTTCCCCCCCAAATAGCTGGAGCATGGTATGTGTACAACCTGAGTTTAAGGAAAGGGGGTGGCTGTTCGAGGAATTGACCATGCATCCGTGGGCTCCCTGGGTATGGCCTCCAGGTACCACGTGTAATAAAGGGGAGCCCATTGGCAGTTCAGCCTGCGCAGGGGAACCAAGACAATGGGGCCCAAACAAGGACCGGGAAAAAGGTTCACAGGATGGGGTTGGAATGTTTACATTGGTGCCCAAAACATTTGCGGGGATGAAGGACACTGTGAGAGGCTGTAAAATATATATTAATAAACTCGTAGGGAGCCCTGTGTTGGGGACACTATGCCGGTAGAAGGTGCCCTCCTGGCTCCAAGCTCGGATCTGAAAATGCAGGCGTTCTGCTGCGTAGTGATTAAGAAAAAGTGGCCAAAAGCGAAAAAAAAGCTGTCGGGCACGGAGGACATCACAATGGGAGCGGCACACGGGGTGTCGCAGCGCTGCGAGGAAGAACAGCGCGCGGGGCCGTCTCAGGTAGTGCTTCCCCCCCGCCGCCGCCTCTCCCCCCCGGCCGACTCTCCCTGCCCCCGCCTCTCCCCCACGCCCCCTCCCGCGCCGCCCCCCGCAAGGGAAAGGCACGAGACGAGGGAACCAACTAGACCATGTTCACACACACGGGGGGGGGCGGGGGGCCCCCAACGCCAGCTTCCAGTCCACCTCGCCACAAATTACAAGCTTGGTGGCCAGGGGCGGGGGGGCGGGGGCGGGAAGAGTTTCATACCACTTCAACGGCAGTTGCATACCACTTCAAGCAGTCCAGGGGCCACCAAACGCATGCAGTTGCATGCCACTTCACGCAGGGGGCAAGCCACAAATTTCAAGTGAGTTTCATGCCACTTCAAGCAGGGTGCAAGCAGCAAATTCAAGTGCAGTTTCATGCATTTCAGCAGCGCAGGCCCATCCCCCCCCCCCCCCCCCCCCCCTCACCATTTCAAGTTCAATTTAGTCTTCAAGCAGGGTGCAAGCTACCAAATCAGTGCTGTTTCATGTCAGTTCAAAGCCAGTGAAACCCCATAAACCCACACAAACACCACAAAACTCCCACTATCACAGTTCAGTAGACATTCATGGTTCAGTGATTCACAGCTCATTTGCCATTTCAAACAACCACCACAAACCATTTGCTGGGCTTAGTTCAATCAACCACCACCAACATTTGCTGTGCTTTATTCAAACCAACCACTCTGTTCATTTCAAACACATTAAGGTCACCTAAGTCAGTAAACCACACTCACAGTTTTAGTAGACACTGCTCAGTGTTCTTCACAGCTCAGACGTAGAGACGTGACCCCACTCACATCCCCCATCTTAGCAGCGAGACGGACCTGAGGCCCTCAAACACTTCTGGTTTTAAATAGTCCTCCAAGCGGCATCCTTTCAGGAGATAGAATCTCATCATTTTAAACACTAATAACTCTTTTATATTTTCCATACCACTGGGAAACCACTCTGGCTTTCTGCTCTTCCGTGGGGCTCAGATTAAGCTGGCCAAAAATCACAGCCATAAGTGCCGTGTTTTCTAAAATCAATATAACAGAACCGGAAGTGGTCAAGATCAGACTTTTCGTTAATATAGATGTCGCCAATTCTACCAACCCGCCCTTGTCACATCCCTTGGTCACTTCAAAAATGCATTCAAATTGTGAGCACATCAGTTTCCCATTTACGACCGATGCTGACTATCCTATTCACGTCCTCCGCACTTTTAAATGCAGGTATCCTTTTCCTTCAGAGGCCCTATCCTCCAGTTTAGTTCCTGTAATTTGATGTAAGATTACCAACGTGGGGGCCCTTGTCTTGTCCTTGCAACACTCTTAAATCAAGATATAAACGAGCCACTTCCAGTCTTCCACTATCTCATCCAGGTTTATAATGATACAAATACTGCCAGAGATACAGAAATTCTCTTCTGCCTGTTTTCCAAAATGTCCAGCGAACATTTACATAGAACAGATAAATAGTTGCGATTAGGCCATTCAATATGATCATGTGTGATCCTCTAACTCACTATCCTGTACTGCCTTCGCTCCATATACCCCGCTCCCTTTAGCCAAAGGAAAAAAAAACAGGGCCACATCTACTCCCTCTTAAATATAGCCAATGAACTTGCCTCAACTACCCTCTGTGGCAGAGAGATCCAGAGATTCACCACTCTCTGATGTAACAAATGGTTTTCCTCATCTCAGTCCTAAAAGATTCCCCCTTTATCCTTAATTGTGACCCCTTCTTTTCTTGAACTTTTTCCCCCACATCGGAACAATCTTCCTTCCTGTGCCTCTAGTCTGTCCAACCCCTGAATAATTGTTGTACGGTTTTCTATAAGATCCCCCTCAATTTTCGTCAATTCTAGGGAGTACAAGCCGAGTCTAACATCCATCTTTCTGCATATGCAAGCCTGAAGATCCCAGAAGCAGTCTGGTGACGTTCCTCTGTACGTCCTTCTATGCAGAAATGGTCCTTCCTCCGATTAGAACCAAAACTGAACACAATACTCCACACCATACTCCTGTGATGGTCCTCACCAATACCCTGTACAATGTGCTTAAAGACAGTGTGAACTGCAGATGCTGGAGAATCGAAGGTTACACAGAAAAGCTGGAGAAACTCAGCGGGTGCAAGCATCATCTTATGTGGGGGGGCGAAGAAATATGCACTTTCTGGGCCGAAACGTTGCATATTTCCCTTCGCTCCATTAGATGCGCTGCACCCGCTGATTTTTCTCAGCTTTTCTGTGTAACCGTACAACTGCAGTAAACCCCCGCTCCTATACTCAAATCATTTGCTACGAATTCTAAACATCGCATTCTTTCTTTCACTACCTGCTGCACCTGCGGCCTACTTTCAATGACTGGTGTACCATGACACCCAGTGGTTCCTCGTCTTCATCTCTCCCTTTCCTAATCGGCCACCATTCGTATATTTACTTCCCTGTTTTTTGCCCACCAACAGTGGATTGCCGCATGGATTTATCCAGCTTTAAGGATTGCCATCACTATATCTTTTTTTAAACCAGGCTGCCTTCCATGAATTCCCTAACTTACAGAACTTCTCGCAGAACATCAATTGCCCTATCCTCCTCCCTCACTCTGTTCAGGAATCCTAAGTCCGTTCAGCTAGGCGAAAGGTTCCCTTTTGCACCGCCGCAACCTCATGTACTTGAATTCCGTTGTTCAAGACATGTGGACTCTTATTACATCGGCGAAATACCAACTGTAGACTGTGTGCTCAATTTCGCTGACCCGTCGCGTTCATCGTCCCGACTGAACCTACCCTCCGGTTGCTAACACCTCAACTCTCCTTCCCATTCCCACAGACCTTTCTGTCCAAGGGCCTCCATGTCCGAGTAGGGTACACGCAAATGGGAGGAACATCATCTCATATGTCGCTTGGGCAGCTACCGAGCCCAGTGGTTTCGAATAGTGATTTCTCGCATACTTTCAAGTAGCGCTCGGCATTCTCCTCTGTCTCTCATCCCTCCCCCATCCAAGTCCATAGCTCTCTCCTTTCACCCAACAGGCAGCTAATAATGGCTGTGTCATCCGCTTCCTTTTTTGCATATCTCCTTCATATTATTCTTTATCTGTCCTACTCATGCATCTATATCTCCCAGTTGCCATCCCTAACCAGTCTGAAGAAGGTCTCACCATCAATGTCACCCTCCTTCTCGCCAGCAGATGTTGCTGTCCCCGCGAGGGTCTTCCACGGCACACACAGTCGGCAGAGCTACAGATGATAATAATGTGTGTGAAGAAAGTCCAGCACCCAAGGGGGAAAAAACAGTGTTGCCTCGACACCGATGGCCTGCGTGTCTGTTGGAAAACGTAGTCAAAGAAAGCCAGAAACCATCAGAAAAACGGGGTACAAAGATGAATTTGAGGTAGTTACCAATGAAAAAGAAATCGTCACGGATGAGCATTTTGTAGGCCAAGCAAATAAACAAACGAGCTAAGCAACTTTAAATACAGAATGACCTAGCAGGGGGGGGTCGGCGCGGCACTGTGGAAACGCCAGGGTGTGGGGCGCTCATAAAAAAGCGTTTGGAAGTCGCAATGTCAGGGCCTTCTAACGTGACAGAGGATTTAGAGAAAGGGGGAATCATAAAGGCCAATGACGTTTAAAAACTCTTGTGTGGGTGTGTCAGTTGATTGTGGCATGGGATTCGGACGCGCCGCCAGAACCAATCGCCAAACGAGCCGCGGGGGGTACCAGTGCACAGCGATTGGACTTTGACAGTCGCATAGGCCACTCCGCAGGAGTGAGGCCGGGGGCGGGATCGAATGAGCGAAGAAAAGGCCCGGGGCGCCGCGCCGGCCTGGCCCGCCTGCGGGCCGGTCGGCGGGGTGATTCGCTGCGCCGCCGATCAGCTGCCAACCACTGCAAAACAAAGGGGCAGACGAGCAGCTGAACGTTTTACTCAAGGGGAGGCACAGCAGTGCTTTCACGGAGGGGGGGGGCCCATGGGGAGGGATAGTGGACTGCCGCAGCAGAGGGGAGTGCAATTGGAATTTTTTTTCAATCCACTGCCTAGGACCAGGGGAGGTGCTGAAGTCCTACATTTGGGAACGGCTTTCATTTTTCCCGGGGGAGGAGCCGGTGGCATGGTGAAGGTGGGGGGGGGGGCACACCTTGGGGAAGCAGACCCACCGTCTGCACTGGGTTCTAGGTATTAACAAAAGTGTGTGGCGGCCGCCGGCGCCTCCGCCGGCGACCTTTTCTGCCTTGGAGGCGCGGGCTGCCTGCCATCAGCTGTGTCCAACACACGTCAAAACGAAAGTGGCAAGACAGAACACTCGAACTTGGTCACCGCAGGGGCATATGCACGCAAGTGCTTCAAGCCGGAGGGGGAGGGCCAATTGGTATTGCCATTGGACCGGCGCAGCAGGCCCAGGGGAGGTGAAATTGGATTTTTTTTTTGTAAACCACTGCGAGGGAGGCCGGGAGTGCTGTAATCTTATATTTGGGAATGGGTTCAGCAATTCCCGCGTGGAGGAGACGGGGTGCATGGTGGAAGATTGGGTTAGGTATCACCCATTGGGGGCAGACCCAACACAAGGCTGCCTTGGTCTCATCTTAATATTTAACAAACTGAAAAATATAACTCATATTCCATCATTATATATCGCATTATTCCTGTATACTTTCTATTATTACATTTTCTTTGTTTCTTCTTCATTTGATGTCGATCATCTGTTTATCTGTTTTCATTCATTATAATATATATTATCATGTTCAAACCTGATCCGCATAGGCAGCATCTTATTTCTCATCTTGACCATCTTTCATATATTGTCCTACAATTGTTTCCTTTTCGCAAATTATCGATGTATGTTATATTTGTTATTATAATTATCAATGTATTTTTTCATTAATCAAAATATAATTTCAATTTATATCATTAGTAAAATAAATCCATTAGTCAGTATCTACTTTATCATTTCATATATTTATATATATCATTTCTAGTTATTAGTAAATCTGCATTATACATTTTTATATAATCGACATCATGTCAATTCATATCTAATCATCCATGTATATTCATTCATGATTATTATAATTTTTATTAATCTATTATATCACTATCGTCAAGTTATCATTCCGGCGATATCTACATCCATCTTTCGGGTCATTCATATATCCTCATTAATTGTGCATATTAATTGATATCTGCATTAGTTAGCTTCAATAATATCTATTATTCCATCCCATCATATCATCATATCACATTATCCTCACTATATATCATATCATTCTATTTAATTTCATTATTCATTTCCTTTCTCTTTCATTATTTGTCCATATTAATGTTCTAAATCATCATTATAAATATCATCTATATCATTAAATTCTATCCCTCAAAACGTATTTTTAGAAGAATACATCCTTAATCAGCAGTGAATCTGGTTATTCCTTTATGTACATGTTTTAACAGTTGGGGCCCTTTTGTAGATTAATGGCTTACAATCTCTTTTGTCATTGGAGTGATTGTTGTATCTTATCATTACCTGTATACCGTTTACCTCTACAACTTCAAAACGATGCAAAAAGCATTTTTTAAAAAATTTATTAGAATATTAAACATAATTCACATCCTTGACTTGAATAGGACAATATTGAAATCTAAATAAACACATGTTCTACTTAATCATTTCACCTGAACATTATGATGATCATCAGAGGTACCTAACAGTTGCTACTACCCTTCTACACAATTATGTAAACTGTCTAAGATGAGCCGCGGCCTTTCTGGCAGTACTGACCTTCGAACAGTGGTTGAAACATAATACTGCACCACAACCCAGCCTTTGCGGAAACATAAGTTCCAGTTCCAATGCAGTGAATGCCTGGAATCCAAGATTTGGCCTTCTGTATTCTTCAACAATCTTTGATTATTTTTCCAAAACAAAAACCTGAAGTGTAATTTTTAGATTTAGTCTTCAATCAATTTGACACTTTTTTTGAAAAATACTTGTTCACTGGTGTCAATTGTAAGCCGTATTTACCTTTTTTCTGTACTTCCTCCCCCAGATCCTCCTCCGTGGCCCTGGCCAGTGAGGCACACTAGAGCGGTACTAGCACTCATTACAGTCAAGATTGCAACCCTGTATTGTTTCAATGATAATTTTTGTCCATTTGGAGGTTGTTTCTTCCTTTTTTTTTTCCTTTTCTATCTTTTTCGTTTTTTTTCTTTTTTCTTTCCCCCCCTCCTTCATTCCTTTTTCATCCTTTTCCTCTTCTTTCCTCTTTCTCCCTTTCTTTCTTTCCTTTCTTTCTTTCTCTCTCTTCTGCTCCCTCCTCTTCTTCTTTCTTTCCCTTCTCTTCTCCCCCCTCTTCTCACATTAAATCGTTCGCATGGTGGGTGGACCAGCTTTTTTTTGGGGGGGTACTAACGCTTTGGAATTGCCCACCCAAGAAAGGAGGTAAGCTTTAGATCCTTCCACTACATTACAATGAACCAGCGGCCTGAAATAGGACATAATTTTAATAAAAGTTACAATAAGAATTCATGGAACAATTTCAAATAATTCCTGAAGACGCTACCGGTAATAAAAAATATCTTGAATATTTTCCCTGCATTTGACAACAAGGGGATGTTTTGACCTTTTTTGTTTGGGCCTTGAAGCCACTCTTTGTTTCGTTCCTTCTGTTTATAGCAAGGCACGGCCTTTCAAGCGTACAGGGTGCATTAACCTATTAACTGACCAAATTATGTTCTGAACTGCTTTTTGGGGGCAACTGCTTGAAACAGTTTCATCATACGGAACTTTGTCAAGTGGATCTCCTTCAACGTAAACTGCTGGTCCCCATGCAGATTCTCAGCAAAGTTCTCTCCTCCTCTGATCGATGTAACAATGTGTCAGCAATAAAGTCCAGTGGAAATCCAAATATTCCCTGAACTAAGACAGTATTGCTCTAGACTTGTAAATTACAACGAATATTCTGCGTAAACAATAGACTTTTCCATTCCACAGCATTTTTTAAAAATCTTTTCCACCAGCTGGCATGGTTCGAATTAGTATCCAGCTAACTCCTTCCTTCCCCCCTCCCCACAACTGCTGTGTGGGGGCCCTCTCTCCCTCTGCATACCTTGTCCAACTGCCATGAAATTACTACTTGGAACAGTAGGTAGCAGCATACCAACTTCATAAAACTCTGCATCTCCCGGGTCACTGCGCTTCATAACAATGATGTTCCTTGTTTGTTTGCTGTCTCCGCAAATCTATCACCTCTTCTTTTGCATACACGGACTCTGCTCAAGTATCCATCTGCGAACAGCTGTTATGTCAAGGCCTACCAATTTGCTTTGAGGTCGCTTTTCATTTGGCAGCACTTGACAACCACATCGTACAGGAACATTCAACTGAGCCCCTGGCACAGGGTCATCCTTAATTGAATAATTAACAGTTCCATTGGGCATTGTACTTTGCAGTTAACTTGGCTTAAGATCATTAAAAACCTTCCATTCGTCACTGTGATCACTATCAGATGTCTTTAAAAAATGCATCCCCCCCATAACTTGATTTCCTTTTCTTACCCATGGAACCATAACTTCTCTCTTTGTTCTTCTTGTAACAATCTATCTCCTCTTCCATCCTCTCTTCTTATCTTATCTGTTGTACCTGTTGTGGTTTATGTTGCAACGCACTTTGCCCTGCTAACTCAGTATTGGGAACTCTGTCATCGTCGTTCCTCGAACGTCGCCAATTTTGTTTCCTACTGATCGCATTCTCTTCAGGAGCCAAGGCTTAACTGTCCAGACACTTGCCATTAATTAATCTTTCCACCAATTAACTTTTATTTTTAAACTTTAATCTTTAGTTTGTATTGATTGAGATACGTTTGTCTGCTCGTCAACAAAAAATGCGCGATCGTCACCACCGCTCACACAAGTGTTTTTGCAACACCTCCCCGAGATTTTAAATAGAATCGTTTTCTACTTCTCTTTGAATGATAATCGTGTGTATCTCATTTGGGGACAAAGTCATTTGTGCGAGGTCTTTCATATACTCCCTTCCATCACACAGCAATCGTGATTTATAATTAGCCAGCGATATTAATGTGCACTTTCGCCCTATCTGATGTTCGTATCTTCGCTCTTCTCTTCCCTCCTCGTCTCAATTCAACTTTTATTTTTCCTTATTATTGTCTCCGTCTCTTTTTCGTTAGAGAATTCCTTATAGTCTTTTTCAGACATTTCATGCGTCCAGAGTGTGTGCTTTTTTAAAAATTTACGCTGCTTTGCCGCAGTCATTATCTTCCTAAGACAATTCGATCGCTTAATCCCGCAATTAGATTTGAAAGCAAGATTGTTTGGCTGATTTGCCTCTTCTGCTTGCCCACAATAAATGCATCGGTACTTCCTATCAACCACACCGAATTTTTGTCCTGATGTCCCAAAATCTCTTTGTCAGCACTGATATTCTTGTTGTAATTCAAAAACAAAAAGGGTGGTAAGAAACCTGTTCTCTCTTTTTACGGCGAACATTTTGTATACATGTTCTACGACAACAAAGGGTCGCTTATATTAGTTTTCCGTTTCTTTTTCACTTCAAATACTACTTATTCGAGTACTTTCTCTGCTTTCGTTTTGGTATTATAAACCTTCCGTTTGCCTTCCCTTGCAGTAACCCATGCGTCCAATGTTTAAATTATGTCTTTTTCTTCAACACATGCGGTTAAATCGTCCATCCTGTTAAGTTCTTGGAAATTTTGATGTTTTGGTAAACACTGTCTTTCTTGCCAGAAAACCCCACTCGTTACTTTCTAACCGAGTAACAGGACTCGGATGTGGGGCGAGATAATTGTACTACTCTCTGAGGTAATACGACTTTTTCTTGTTTTTCCCTTCCGATCTTTTCAATTGCATTGTTTCATATTGATTTGAATCTTTTGTTTAAATATCTACAGGCTCAAATTAGAGCCTGTTCCAGGATTATACTTTTTTCGTGTCCTTTTGAACTGTCTGGGATACTCAACAGCAACATTTGGTCAAATATTGATCGAAGTTCAGCATACGGTATACTTTGACAGAATACTAGTTAAAGTAGTCCCCAGCTTCCCCTATGTGCCAGCACTTTTGCAATTCTCAAATGAACGATGTGTTTGAACAGGTTGGTTGGAATATCTTAATTGAAGTTGATTGGTTGGCACCAAGATCGATGTGGGAATTATTTATTTTCGGCATGTAACTATGCTTGACATTTTGTCACTGCTTTTCCGCCAATCTAGCAATTCTATTCTATTTTTTTTGTTTTTTAATTTCGCCCCTCATTTTTTTTTAAGTTTTCACAACTGCTGTGAACGTAGCCCAAATCAACATCGACATGAAGGGATCAGTCGCCTTGTTTCAAAATCCCAACCCCTAGGTCTATTGTTCCCCGCCATATAAGCTGAAAACTCAGGAGACTCTTACCGTGTACTAGAAGATAGTCTTACACATGGACTTCGTGTGGGGGTGGCTAATTAATATTCCGAATCATGTGTGCCACGGACAGAATGAAATCCCAACGGTAAATAAAAACAAAGAACAATTAGAAAGAATAAAAGGTAAAATGCTTATTTTACATTTTCATAGAAAATAGCACATTTTCTAATTCACTCATTTAATTTTGCCAGGAATGGCAAACATACCTGCAGAATTTTCAAAAAGAAATCACAGGTCTGCAAAATCGTATACGTTCAATGTTATTCAAACACCCCCCACAACGAGCTGACAATCTTCCCATTTCCATTTCTTTTTTATTTTTTTTTCTTTTTTTCGTTTTTTTTTTTTTGGCACTTCAAAAAGTAAAGTTTTCTAGATACGCTTCAGGATGCCCTAGCAGGCAGATTCCGCCACGCTTCTTCTGCTCCTAGCTGTTTTTTCCCAATAAAACCCTTTGCTTTGATCTTTTTCAACAAAACACACCAATTCACGAAAAAAAATCAAAAAAAACAAAAAACAAAATGCTTCAAAAAAAATCAATCAAAAAAAACACACAAAAAACCGAAAAAAAATACAATAATCAACACTCAACAAAAAAAAAAAAAATACAAAAAAAAAAAAAAAAAAAACAAAAAAAAAAAAAAAAAACAAAAATTCAAAAAAAACAAAAAAAAATCAAAATAAAAAGAAACAAAAAAAAAAAAATTCAAAAAATAAGTCAAGAACAAAAACAAAAACAAAAAAATATCCAAAAAAACAAAAAAATCAAAACCTATCAAAAAATAACTTCAACTAAAAAGAAAAAGAAATGTTTTGTTCAAAAAACAAACAAACACAAAAAAAAACACAAAAACAAAAAAAAAAAAAAAAAAACAAGAAAAAAAAAAAAAAAACAATAAAAAAAACAAAAAGAAAATTTTCCAATTATTCAACAAACAAACAAAAAACCACAAAAAAAAAAAAAAAAGAAAAAAAACACCAAAAACCAAACAAAAAACAAAAAAAACAATCCAAAAAACACAACAACCAACATAAGAAGAAACAAAAAACAACCCAAAAAAACAAACCCCACAACAAAAACACAAAACAGAAAGAATCACCAAAAAAAAAAAACCAACAAAAAAAACAAAAATACAACACCATAAACAAACAAAAACATAAAACAAAAAAAGCAACCAACATCAAAATAGAAAAAACAAAAAACGAAAACACAAAACATACAAACACAAAAAAAAACAACGAAGAAGCGCAAAAAGACAAAAGCAAAAAGAAACAAAAAAAAAAAAAAACAGAAAGAAAAAAAAAAAAAAACAAAAAAAAAAAAAAAAAAAAAAAGAAAACACCACCAAAGAAAAAACACAACAAAACAATAAAAAAGACAACCACAAAAACTAAAAAAAATCAACAAAAAAATCCAGTAGAAGTACAACAAACCCCCACAAGCATAAAACACAACAACCAAACAAAAAAATCCAAACAAACAACCACACCATAAAAAACAACAAAAAACCAAGAAACAAAAAAAAAGAAATCAAACAAACCAATGATCAAAAACACAAAAAAACAAATCAACAAAAGAAACACCCCGCACAAAACCAAAACAAACAACAAAAAAACCACGAAAGAAAAACCACAAACAACAAACAAGCAAACAATGCCAAACAAGAAAATCAATAACACCACAAAAGTCAAAAAAGAATCAAAGAAAAAAACGGAAACAAAAAAAAAAAAAAACACCCAAACAATCTAACACAAGAAAACCGAAGTACGAAAAATCACACAAAAAGAAAAGAAAAACAAAGCAAAAAAAAAAACAATAAAAATCAAAAACAAAACAAAAAACACAAAGACAAATAAAAAAAAAATCAAACAGAACAAAACACAAACAACACGCAACAAAAACAAAAGCACACAAGTACAATCAAAAAACAAAAAAGCCAAAACACAAAAACAAAACAAACAAAAACATCAACAACACAAAAAAACAAACAACACAGCAAAAAACCAACAAAGACAAAAAAAAAAACCAAAAAAACAAAAAAAAAAAAGCAATAACAACAAAAAACAAAAAACAAAAAACAGAAAGTCACACCACCAAACCAAAAACAAAGCCCAACAAAGAAATAAAAAAGAACTTACAAAAACTAACATAAAAAAAAATAAACAAAAATTTAAACATAATACATCCAAAACACCAAATAAGTACTCAAAACAAAAAAACAAAAAACAAACAAAAAAAAAAAAAAAACAAAAAAAAAAAACAAAAAAAAAACCAAAAAAAAAAAAAAAAAAACAAAAAAACCAAAAAAAAAAAAACAAAAAAAAGAAAAAAAAACACAAAAAAAACAAAAAAAAACACAGGAAAAAAAAAAAAAACAAAAAGAAATAAACAAAAGACAACAGCAAACAACTAAGAAAAAACACAAAAAGCAAAAAAAGACAAAAAAAATCAATAAACAAGTAACACAAACCGCATTAAAACAAAAAACAAACAACTCAAAAACCACGAACAAAAAAACGAAACAACAAAAATAACAAAACATAAAACCCCAATCAACGCGAAAAAAAAAAAAGAACCATACAAAACAACCAAATCAAGCAAAACAAACAAACAAAAACACCCACAAAACGAAGAGATCATAGGCAACAAAAAAAAAAAAAAAATAGGCAACCATATCACTACAACAACAAAAAATCAAAAAACAAAACACAAAACAACAAACAACACAACAAAATCAAAAGCAACCAAAGAAACAACAAAAACAAACACAAACACAACACAAGGACACAACAATACAGAAACAAAACAACAAAAAAACAAAACAACCAAACAAAAACAACACAGAAAACAACAAGAAAAAAAAACCAAAATACCCAAAATAACACAAACAAAACAAAAACAAAAAAACTTCAAAAACAAAAAAACCGAACAAAAAAAACAACCTAAAACAATACAAACAATAAAAATACAAAAAAAACAACAAAACAAAATATTTTGTCGAAGTAGAACCTGTTTTTTTGGAGGGGTTTTGGATGAAAAGTAGTAATTGCATTTTTTAACCAAATTCCAAAAGTGTCTAAAAAAAATAAAAAATCGCACATTCCAGACTTTGTGGGGCCCAAAGTTAACCCACTTTAAATTTTATATCTTTTACATGTCACTACCAATTAATTAAACACCCAAGGACTTTGGAATTATTCTTGCAGAATATAAGGGAACATAACTACCCATTTACTGCAACAGTGTTATACATAAGCCTCCTGTCCTCCTCTCTCAGCCCTTATATCCTCTTCTTTCCTTTCCTTCCCCTTCAACAGTTGGCCTTAAATGAATCTTTACTGGTCACAGTTCAAACTACTATGAGGGTTTTATGTTGTAACCGGACCCATTGTCGCCACGCTTTTTGTAAAAGTGTTTTCTTGTTAAAATATGTACGGGATTGGCTTTGATTGACCACTTATATGGGTGGCTTTAAATTTATGGTCATCCACCCAGGCAACATTTTCCTTTATATCTTTTTAAAAGCAACATGTTTAGAAACATCCACAGGGTGAGCTCCCTCAACATTTTTTCTGGACCGACGAAAGGGAGATCCAGATTGCATCCCTGATGAAGTAGAATTATTTCATTGGCATCATCATCCATATAAAAAACTCCCTACATCCTGCACCTTTATTTTAACACCTATTTCCCTACCATAGTTGGATTCGTATAACAATTATACAGATATGCCAATTTCCTCCCTGTTTTTCATTCATAAATTATGTCCCTGCTTGGATGGGAACTCTTATGTTGGTTGCTTCTATTCTCGATGATCATTCTACCTTGAGCATCTTTTAATGACTTAATGTTAAACTTATTTTGTTCCTTTATTCAACACAATCATAACCAATCATACAGAATAATCAATATCTCTATCTTTCTTTCCAAACAAATTGTATTATATTTTAGAACCCTCACTTGCCAATGAGCTTTCAACCCCAGACTTCAAGTTAATATGTTCTTGTAAATTTGTTGTTAACTGTCTTTTCAGTATTGGACTATTTCCTCCCCCCCCCTCCCTACCTCCCCGTCGTTCCCCTCCCCCCTATAAGAAGAATGTTATGATATACGAATTGTAAAAACTATCATTAGATTCCTGAATATAAATTGTTCATAGGCAGATTAATGAAATTTTTCAGGTGTTTTTCTTGGTATTCACCCCCAGCAGACACAAGCTGGGTAGCCAAGATGTCCTCATTGCTTCCCCTCTTCCATCCATAGAGGAGGCCCTCACAAACACACCGTCTCCTCCTTCCTCACCCCCCTCCTCGCCTCCCTCGGCCGGCACCCCCGCAGCTGTTGCCCTTGCTACCCCCTCGTCGCAATATGACAACCAATCCTAACCTTTACCCATCATCCGCGCATACAAAACATAACCTCCCAACATTTTTTGCCACCTTCAACGACGCCACCACTAGTCAATCTTCTCACGTCACCCATTACCACAGACACTGTTTCCGCTCTTCAACCCCTGGGGTAACTCACCCCTTCCACAGCCCTTCCCACCCCCGTCCTCCCCAGGTACCTACTCCTGCTCTGCAGAGATGCACACTTGTCCCCATACCTCCTCCCAACTCTGTCCAGGACCCAAACTAGTCCTTTCGAATCACTGCAGCTCCTCCAACCTTCATCTACTGTATCCATATTCAAGATGTTGACCCGTAGGCGGCACGACTCGGCGCACGGCCGCTGCAGCTTCCCCGCGTTTTTATATTTTTGCTGTGTTTTTTATGTATTTTTGTTATTTATTTGGGTATTTGTTTGTGGGGGTGCGGGGTGGGGGTGGAGGGTTAGTGAAACTTTGTGAATCTCTCCCTGCACTGGAGCCACTCCTTTTCCCCCCTCGGCGGGTTCTCAGTTGTCGTTGGGGCCGGCAACGAGGACGGCCTCCAACAGTAAGAAGTGCCGGGACTCTGTGCTACGACTCACCGTCGCCGTCCGGAGCTGGCCGATAACAGCGAGCCTGGGTTCTAGCGGTGGACGGAGCCCTGCTTGCTAGCTGATTCGGAGGCTTGTCTTCTGCGGGTCTGCGGACGGCTGCACCGGGACCCGCCAGTCATGGCCCGGAGGCGACCGCTTTTTCGGGCTCCTGCAACGTCGATTCTCCTCCCCCGACCCGTTGCTGGTCGAATAGCTCTCTGGGAGCGGGGGCCTACAACACCACTGCTCGCGCTTTGGCTTGAATGTCCGCTTGATCTGCTGGCGAGCGCACACCGGGTTCTCCTTTAACAACCCAAGGCGTCCGCCCAGGTGAGAACCTCGCACCACAGCGGGAGGGGCCTGCGTGGCTTTAATGGCCGCGGGACATCGACATCGCCAGCGGGTCTTTTGACTTTGACTCTGACATTGGGGTGGAGAGTGCATGCGAGATAATTGTTTTGGCCTTCCATCACAGCTATGTATTGATGTTTATGTAAAATGTATTATGTTGTGTCTGGGTCTATTTGTGGTGTAATTTTGCTGCATAAATGGCCATTTCATTTTGGAACCTCAGGGTCCAATACAATAATAGACTAGTGACTATTGACTTATACAATCGGCGAGACCAAACGAGGCTTTTGCCATGAGTTAGCTGAACTCAGGTCACCGGGACTACCCTATCTCCGTTGCTAAACACTTTTTAATTCCCCATTCCCATTTCCACACTGAGCCCTTCTGTCCAGGCCCCTCCATGTGTCAGGGGGAGATAACCACACAAATGGGAGGAACATCATCGTCATATTCGCTTAGTTAACCTTACATCCCTGGGTAACAAATATGTATGTCTCTAACTCAAGTAAGCCATACATTCCTCTCTCTTGGAAGCTATTAGAATTGAATACCACCTATGAACTTTTAAATAATTTTGGCTAGATATATAGATAGTAGGGATTTAAAAGGCCGTTGTCTACATGCAGGAAATGGGACTAGCCCAATATTCCAAATTGATGGCCATTGGAAAGATTGGCCAAAGGGAAACGTTTTCTTGATGTTGTATTACCCTTGAGATATCAGGGAACCAAATGACATGGGGTACCATGCAGCTTCTGAGTATTAATGGTTCTCTGCAGCCCCTTTGGAAAGGTAACAGTTCTTAACTTTAAAGCTTCTTCTGGACAATCCACGAATAAAAAATTGTGAGCTTTTGGTAAAGAAAAAACATACCATCATCAGCCATTCAGGAATAATCTATTTCTGCAGGTCAAAGATCTCTGCTGTTTTGCAAACCATGCAGGTCCTCAGTTGTGACGAGTGACAAATTAGTGAAGACAATAGACAATAGGGTGCAGGAGTACGTCATTCATTCCTTCTTCAGCCATACACCGCCATTCCATGTTTGTGATCATGCTGGATCATCCCCATTCAGTAACCCCCCTTTCCTGGCCCTTGTTTTGCTTTTCTTCTGTCTCTTCCTCATATCCCCTGACTCCGCTATCCTTAAGACCCTATCTAGCTCTCCCTCCTGACAGTAATCCAAGGAACCGGGCCTCCACTCTGGAGGGCAGAGATCCACCGACTCACAATTCTGGGTTAAAGAATAGTGTTTTCCTCGTCGCCGTTCTAAATGGCTCACTCCTTATTCTAAACTGTGGCCCCTGGTTCTGGCCTCCTCCAACATTGGGAACATGTTTCCTGCCTCTAGCGTGTCCAAACCCTTAACCATCTTATTTGTTTCAATGAGATCCCCTCTCATCCTTCTACACTCCAGAGTATACAAGCCCAGCCGCTCCATACTCTCAGCATACGACAGTCCCGCCACCTGGGAATTAACCTTGTAAACCCTACTCTACGCTGCACGCCCTCAATAAGCAATATGTCCGTGCCTCACATTAGCGGGCATCCAAAACTGCACACAATAACATTCCGAGTGTGTCTCACTAGGCCCCTATACAACTGCAGCATAGTAACTCTTTGATCCTAGTAACTCAAATCCTCGTTATGAAAGCACGACATGCCATTCGCAATTCGTCACTTGCGTGCTGTACTCTGCATGCTTACTTTTATTGGACTGCTGAACAAGGACCCCCCAGATCCCATGATACTTCCCACTTTTTTCCCAACTTGACATAACATTTCGATAAATAATCTGCCTTCCTGTTTTTGCTACCAAAGGTTAATTTCACACCTTATCCACAATTACACTGCACAATCTGCTATACATCTGCCCACTAACCTAACCTGTCCAGTGGCCCTGCATACTCCTAGCCTATCCTCCTCCTCCTCACAGTTCCACTGCCACCCTGCCACCCAGCTTTGTGTCAATTTCTGCAAATTTGCTTCACGTTACTTTGCAATCCCTTCATCCTAATCATTGATGTATAATTGTTAAATAGCTGCGTCCCAGGCACCAGTCCTTGCTAGGTACCACATTATTCACTGTACCTGCCATTCTGAAAGGGACCCGTTTACTCCTACCTTTTTTGGTTTGCCTGTCTGCCAATCAATTTTCAATCATGTCAGCATCTACCCCCATACCTTAATTTTGGTTCCACTCATCTCCTGAGGTGGGACCTTATCAAAGAGTTATAATGCTTAATGACATTACTTTTCATATACCCAATATATCCCATTTGAAGCATGAAATATATGTATACATCTGCAGAAAGAACTACACTACAGAATTCATCCTCATAGGCTCCAAAGTCCACACTCAGCAAAATCGATAACGTCCACTCTCACCCATCGACGGGCACCACTGTCTCCCCATCTCCCCCCGGGCCCGCAACCCTTGGCGTGATCTGTGATTTTCCCCTCGCTCACTTGAGCCGCACTCCGCCATGTCATTAAAACCTCCTTCTTTCACCGCCGCAACATCGCAAAATCAGACCCTTCTCTCACTCCTCATCTGCGGACTGAAAGATAATCCAGCCTTCATCTCCTACCGACTGGACGACTGCCAATCTCACTTCTCCTTGGAATCCAGCTCCACCTACAGAAACCCGACTCCAACTGGTTCAGAACGCGCAGCCCCGCCTGCGACTCATCACCCAACACCAAATCGTGGCATCACATCACTCCTCCAGTCCCAAACAACTTCAATGGCCATCCCATCTCCCACGGTATCACCTACAAAATTCCTGGTCCTCACCTACTAAAGCCCTCCCACCATCTCGGACCCCCCATATCTCACCTGACCTCCTCTCCTCCTACCAACCCCAACGGTCCCTCAGATCCACATCAGCAGTTTCCTCTCCACCCACAAATCCAACCTCCGCATTTTTTTTGGGACAGAGACTTTCTCCAGGCAGCTCCCAGGCTCTGGAACTTCCTCCACCAACTGATCTGCAATGTCCGTTGACTTCAACATCTTCCAGTCCCGCTCGAAGACCCATCTCTTCACCGGAATTCTGTCTTTATTTGTGTACTGAGTCATGTAGAATTTTCAGCGGAAATTATAATGTAAAACCTGGATTGAACTTCTGGCTAAGAAATCTAACAGACGAGAAAGGAAAAGAATGACGTCATGCCTGGAAAGAAGCTTCCAATGGAGCATATTCATCTGAGATGGTTTAAATAATCCTCGTTTGGATCCTGTTGACTGTTGCAACCTTTCCTTCCATATCGCTAACTAATTTTTTTTTTGGCATTTGGGTATGTCTTTTAAATAAGAAGTAGCTTATCTAGAGTTTCTGTGGCTGACAGATGATATTGCTAGCACATCTTAGACTAAAAATTGCTGACTGTTAACTCTTACCAATATCCACTTTGAAGGTGATCGACGAGCTAGCTCATCCATTTCACTTAATATTTCCATAAGTGGAAATCATCATCTGGCTTCACGTAAATCAGAATGCTTTTTCAACAAGCAAAGCTAACAATTCATATGTAAGATTGTTCGAAAAAGATTTTGATAGCACACACAAGAGGATTGAAAATGTTGCTACTTTCATGAATAACTGTTTCTCTGCCCCGTTAATGGAATATTCTCCTCCACTGAACTGTCTTCTTTCCATCAACACTGCTTTAGCATCTACACCAAGAATCATAACACAAACACCACAACAATTTAGCAGCATCAGGACTTCAACTCCTTCCACTCCCATTGAGATCATTATTAACTTTAGATTTTTTTTCGATAAACCCCGTGCAAAATACAGAACAGTAATAAATGCACTTGATGTGACTGTAAAAATTACCCCGAATTTTGGTTTGAAAACATACTGTTTTAGGCTTTTTAGCTTCAAACATGTGCATTCCAATTCTACAAGTTTGCACCAGGATCTTGCCCATTAGTGGCAGTCATTTGTTATATCGTCACTTTGAGTGGAATCAATTCTTTAACATGGTAAAACAAAAATATAAGTACCATCTCCTGTAACTTGTTCTGTTTCCTGCACAACCCAGTTAGTCTGGCCAAACACAAAACATAAAATGTCCAGATTGGGGTGGAAAAAAAAAAAAATCAAATCGCTGTTTAATGATGACCCATTTAATACAAATAAACATAAGTAAACTCACGTTCTGGTCCTCCGGAGACTGCTATAGGCTGCTGCTTTGGCCCATCCCCTTTCTGCAGCTGCCTAGGATGGCAGTCTGCCGGTAAAATACATAATAACCTCTTTTTTGCAGATCGATCTGGTGGGTTTCTTCTTCAATACATTGTTCTTCTGCTAAAGCAAACAGTAGGAGCACTTATAACTAACAAACTAATGTCCATGGGTCAGTAGAACAATAATTAGTTAGGTGCAGGAGTAGGACATTCGTCGGGCCTCGAGCCTGCACCACCATTCATATGATACAGTGGCTGATCCTCCCACCTCAGTATCCCGTACCTGCTTTCCTCTCCATAACCCTCTGATCCCATGCCACAAGGCCAATCTAACTCCCTCGTAAATACAGCACATGAAACTGGCTCCTCAACTACCCTTCTGTGGCCGCGAGTTTCCAGAGATTCAACCCTCTCCGTGTGAAAAAAGTTCTCCTCATCTCGATTTTTTAAAGGTTTTCCCCCTGCCCTTAAGCTGTGACCCCTTGCCCTGGACCCTGCCCCTTGTCCTTGTCATACCATGTATTTTAAGGAAATCACTAAATAGTTTGAAATGTATCAATGGGAACAGGTATAAATTCCTAGATATTATTTTTTCCTCAGTCTCATGCATGCGAGTGTTATACGCAATTGGTTTGTCAATGTTGAGGTTCAGAAAACAAGCATAGTTTAACACATAATCTGTAGGTCCGATTATATGTGGTACCAGATCCGAAAAATCTGGTAACATTATCATAATAATTAAATTTGATTGAGAGGGCGCCTTTCAGAGTCTCAAGGACACTCTTACAAAGATTTAGCAAGTGAAGAAAAACAAGGAAGTAGGGGAATGAAATAAATAGGTAGAGACATGACTAGCACACAAATTAAAGACAGAATTCAATTCAAACAAACAAATATGAGGGCAATTCAAGCCCAGATTAAAGGGAGGGAGATGGTGGGGCTAGGGATAGGCCAAGGTGAAAGAGAATGGGTCTTGAGGCGGGACGGGAAATGTTGATGGTGAGGAAACGGGAAGTGTGGATCAGTTGGGGGAGGGAATTACAGATCCTGGGATCTGCCCTGGAGGAAGTCTCTGTCCCCAAAACTGCGGTGGTTGGGACCTGTGGATGGAGAAGGAACCGGCTGATGTGCATCTGAGGGAGCCCCGTGAGGCGTTGTTAGGGGAGGAGGTCAGTAGAGATATGGGGGGGGTCAGATGGTGGAGAATCTGTGAAAGGAGAATTGTCCGATGTTGGGTTGTGTTCTCGTGTTCTGAACAATTCTGAGTAATTACCGCCTGATTTTAAAAACAAAGATATTCACCTAGCTTGCTTGTTTGGGCATTATGTGGCCGCAACCTGGGTACCACTACCTTCTTCCACCGCATCAACTGGTGTGAACCCCGCTGCTTGCCCTGCAGCCTTTTGCTCAGTGGTTAGGCCTGTGCTGATGAGGAAGGAGCGTATGTGGCCAACCAAACAAAGAGGAGGAGACAGCAGGTTTCCCTCAAATCCAGCAGAGGGGATTGAGGAGTGACTACTTCGTCCTGGAGAGAACCTAACAAGACATGGAGGCAGCCAACTGCCAGTCCCCGGAGATGGCCGAGAACTCACCTGCGTTCGCCTTAACAAGTCACAACACGTAACTCAGTGCTGAGCGGCTGATTGCACACCCTGGTCTGCGCCAATCTAGCCCTAACACAGCAACCACTACACACAAAGCGGGGGGAGGCGAGGCGCTTCCAGGTTCCTGCTGCAGCTGTGATGTCAGTTAGCAACAGCACGATGCATATTCATACATATGGTTCAGCATGGATTTCTTGGAATCCATCATAGTCGCCACAATGTCTGCACATCTATTCACACATAAGAAAACTGGAGTGGCATTGGCCAACTTGGCCTTGTGCCAGCTCGCCAACGTAACACAAGACTGATCCTTGGTGGCATTTTTGCAGCAGTTTGTGCCCATATCTTGTGTTTCCTAATGTCGGCGGTAGAACCCCGGTATGCGCGCGGCTCGGTCGGCTCCGGCCAGCAGCGCCTCTGCCCTGTCCGGTCGTTTTATTATTTTTTTTGATCTGTGTTTTATTTTTTTGTTAGTTTATGTTGGGTGTGTGTGTTGGGATTGGGGGTGGGGTGGGAGGTGTGGTAAACTTTTTGAATCTCGTCCCTGCCCTGGAACCCGACTTTCCCCCTCTCCTCGTCGGGTCTCAGTTGTCGTTGAGGCCGCACACGAGGAGCGCCTCCAACGGTAAGAAGCCCAGGGGATCTGTGGTGCCGCCTCAACCGTGGGCCGTCGCGGAGCGGGCCGAGACCGGAGCGGGTGGAGCGGTGGAGGAGCGCTGGCCGTGCGCTGCGGCTGCTGCTGCTCTGCTGCTGCCAGTCGGAGGCTGCTACTGAGGCCAGGCTGCTACTGCGTCGCGACGCGCACCGGGACCCGCGGATCCCGGAGGGAGACCGCTTTTCGGGGCTCCTGCAACGGCGAATTCTCCCGCCCGTGTTGCGGGTTTGAAGAGGCTCCTGAGCGGGCCTGACACCACTGCCCCGAGCGCTGGAATGGCCGCGGACTTTCGAGCGCACACCGGGGCTCCAACACCAAGACCCTGTGTGCGACCCGCGCCTCGCACCACCCGGCGTGGCTTCATGGCCGCGTACAATCGCCCTCGCCAGCCGGGTGCTTTGACTTTGACTCTGACATCGGGGGTGGGGGGGGGAAGTGCCGAGTGGAGAGATAAGTTTTTTTTGGCTTCCATCACGCTATGGATGAGGTTTATGTACAATGTAATTATGTTGTGCCTGGGGTCCCCTTGGTGTACTGTTGCTCGACTGCAGAAACGGCATTTCGGTTGGACCTCCGGGTTCCAAATGACAATTAAATGGGACTCTTGACTCCTTGATGCGAGAAAAAACCTCATCGTTTGAATGCACATGATACTGAGCTTTTCCAAAGTGCTCCAAGGTTTGTGGAAGAACATGAATAATGTTTTAGTGAAAGATAAAGGCCAGTAACACTCCTCCGATCAGTGAGCAAAGCGGCAAAAAGCACTGTAACCTCTGGTACAACGGACATAACAAACTGAATATTCAAATGGTTCACAGGACTTTGATAGAGAAATCTCTCCTCAATCTTAATGGGCCCGCCTCTTTTAAAAAAAAACTATTCTCCCCATGTCCTCTCTCCTCAGATGAAACAATCCTCACTATATCTCCCTGTCCAAATCCCGAGTCTGCAGTAATAAATGGACCCAGGTGTTGATTATGACCCCCTCACCCGATCCATCATTAGCTCACGTCCTCCTCCTTATCTTGTTCCCTCCTATGGCTCCGGGCAATCTCTGCCTCACCCCTCTATTGTACAGTCTATACACCTCTGCTTCTCAAGCCTGATGCATGCTCTCAGCCTGACACTTTGGACTATAACTCCCCCCCCCCCCCCACACTGAGTCTCTCACAATTTGTGTGGTTGCTTCAGATTTCCAACATGTGCAGTCGCTTGTCCTTCCTATATATTTGTTCGTTTGGGGGGGGTTTCCTGCCCCCAGATTGCATCATTTTGCTCTATTTGTAATCTGGAAAGAGTTTGATAGATTAACACCTTTTCCCCTGTTCCAGTACTTATTTTTTTTTTTAACCTTACTATATCAAGTAATATCCACAAAAAAAAAAAAACTGCTCCGTTTAAGGAAATTCCGATGTCCTTAAATCTGGAGTTGTCTCCCTACACATTTCTGCTTTTCTTTCTATCTTTAGTGAAACCCATTAAAATCTAACTTGGCACAGATTTAGGTTATTTTCCTGAGTATATTAAATGAGCTTGTTCAAGCTTTTGCTTTCCCCGGTTAATCATAGGATCATAGTGAAAGGATAATCCCGATTACATATGTTGGTTTATCCATAATACACTGAACAGAAATTTGGTATCCCACTTGATTTAATCATCATTTGAGAAAACAAGCCAGTTCAGGTAGGAGCATCTCTGAGAGAATGAGTAATTATAGATAGCCACAAAGCGCTCAGAGTAACTCAAGTTACCAAAAGACAGCATCGTTGGAGAAAAGGGTGACGTTGAGATCAGGACCCTCTCTGCAAATTTTCGCCACGACCCTAAACTTTCACCTATCCTCCATCCATCTCCTTTTTTCCCCTCCAGGGATGCACACCGTGGGCCTCTGAGTTATTCCAGCCCTTTGGTGCCTTCTTTGGCTAAACAGCATCTGTTTGTTCTTGTTTTCTAATTCTGAGGTACTATAGGCTCAGTCTCCTGCTCGTACTATAGCAGTAACAGAGAACTCTCTCAAGGTTCTGTCTGTTAAAATAATGTGAATTCATTATCCTACGCAATTGCTGAGTGGCACTGGACTAATTGCAAATTGCTGTCAAAATATTTTCAGATTGAAATGAATGAAATGCCTTTATTGTCGTGTAGGCACTGCCATCACTGAAATTGTTTGTTGCCACTGTCCATTGGGGCATAATAACCAACATAAAAAACATAGGAACCATTTTAAAACCAACATGGTAAATAATATAATAACTAAAGTTATAAAGCACTTTAACAACTGCCTTGCCACAAAGTGCTGTACAGAACTCATGGACAAGAATTATTACAAAACCCGTAAACAACCACGCAAAACCAAGGACTATAAAACAGAGTAAAAATTAAGAGACATTAAAAAGCACTAACACATGATCAGGTCCCCCAGTGGTCGAAAGCCGAGCATAAACATTAGTTTTTAGGGTGATTTGAAGATGGACATTGAGGGGCCTGTCTGATATGCAACGGAGGTTTCCAGAGATGCCGAGCATCAACAAAAAGGCTCTATCCCTCCGAGCTTTTCCGCTTAGGAGACCTTGGTACCGTCAGAGCAGCTGATCAGCTGACCGAGCAACCGGGCCAGGAGCGTAGGGTTGAGCAGCTCGAGAGAGGTAAGGCTGGCGAGCCCATTCACGATTTTCAAACCAAATAACAATATTTAAAAGAACTCGAAAGTTGCACGGGGAGCCATTAAGGGAGTCCAAAAATTGGCTAAGTGCGCTCCTCTTTCGAGTGCCGTGTTATAGGCGAGCGGGCAGCATTTTTAACCAGCTGGAGACTAGCCAATAAGCTCGTGCGACTCCAAGTAGGCTTTACACTAATCCACTAGATGTGTAAAGGGTGGATTTTTGTTTTTTTTTTTTTTTTTTTTTTTTGGGGTTTGGGGTGTTTTTTTTTTTTTGGGTTGTTTTTTTTTTTTTTTTTTTGTTTGTTTTTTTTTTTTTTGTTTTTGGTTTTTTTTGTTTTGTTTTTTTTTTTTTTGGTTACCTGTGTTCAAAGGCTTGCCCGCTCGGAATGGGCTTCACTTTGGCCACGTCCTTAGCGAAAGAAGCTGGAACTAACCACCGTCCCTATTGTGTTTATCTTAGTGTAAATCACTGTCCATCTAAAACCCAGGTTTAAACTAGTATAAAATAAGTACATTAATCCAGTACTGTATCTGGTGATATAAAAGTTGCAAGGGGTAGCAGCAGGAAAAACAAGAGTGGAGCATTAATATATCAGTGCTTTTTAATATTGAGTGTGAGATTGATTTGGGATATGTTGCCCACTTATCTTTTACAACAGTTTTTTCACCAATGAACAAATTAATCAAGTGGAAAACAGATTTTTTACAGCTGTATTTTCTATGGTGCACATGAAAAGAACTTGAAAAACTTGTCGGCAACAAAACTCATGTACATAGTGATCCCTCCGCTCTATATGTTTCTCGATCTAGAAATCTAAAGCAGGTACACAGGCCACTTTAACAATGCCACTTGTACCTCTCCACAAATATACTTGAATGGTAGAGCACCATGTCATGTTACGCCACTGACTAAGATTCGTCAACTGTGTTGACAGGCCATATTGTTTCTTGCACCCAGATCAGATTCCTGAAACAGACATGGCTACTATGTATGAAGAAGTCACCAAATGACATAGGCAAACATTCATATGTGTTAAACTTGTTGAAGAAAAGCAACATCCCCAATGAGTCGTGGACATCACTAAAGGGATCACTAAAGTACCCGTAAAAAGTTTTTAAAAAATTTCATCACCAGTAATTTTTTTAACTCGTGGACCAAGTTTCACAATGTTGGCAAAAAAAAAGATAGAATTCAGGTAAGTACAAGAGGAACTGAAGGTGGAAAACCCGAGTGAACAGCGGACATTTGCCGTGGAATTTAAAAGTCCAAATAGTATCGGGAATTCTCACGTTTCTCGCTGAGTTCATCAAAGTAAGGCATTATTGACTTACGTTTGATGAAATTCACGCGAGCAATTCACCTGGTGCGTTTGTTCCCCTTTGAACTAACTGTACCGAAGTGACATGTCCTCCAGGTTAAAATTTCGATCACGTAGGGGTATCTACACTCATTTACCTTTGTGAATCACCCGATAATCGAATGCCTAATTTGGAAATCATTTTGTGTTTACTGGAAACCAAGGATGAAGTGTCCACCTGAATCAATGTCTACCAAACTTTTTGTTAGTAGACATTATAAATCACAGCACGTTGTCTGTATAGGTGTCCAGGATAAATACAATCCCCATGATAAATGTACAAAACCAGTTATGTGTGGCAAATCCCATTCTGCAGCAAAATGGAAAAGGATCGCACAAGCTGTGATCCACATAGACACTGACAGCTACATCCAACTCTCTTTAATCCGAACACCCTCTAAACCAGGCACCATCTGATACCACATGATATAATTAGGACAATACGTTGAATAATTAGGACCACATTTACTGACATTAGAAACTATCGACTTTTGCTTCCTTAACACAAGTATGAAATACAAATTAGTTTGGTTTTCTCCGTGCAATCCCACTCCCCTTCTCCACATATTATTTTTTTAACAAAAAAAAACAGCCCTTTCCTAATTGGAAATTCCCTCCTTGCTAAGTTAGTATATAGATCCGTAGCATACCGCTGGGGATCCCCCGCATTCAAGAAGGGCGTTCAACACGAAAGTTCACCCTGTTCCTTCTCTCCAGGGATGCTGCCCTGTCCCGCTGGAGTTACTTACTCCATTATTTGGTGTCCTATATTCAGTAAATAGGTACAATTGTTGGAAAAAAAAAAAAAAAACAACATCAGTTCCACGAACTTTGTAAGTTAATATTGGGTTTCGTCTGCAAATAATGTACGCAGCCAACAATAGTTTCGGATCATTGCGGTTCTGTTTGTTTTCACGGGGGCCTGCGAGTCCAAAAGGAGGAGTGATAGCACGGATTTTCTTCTAGTTTAGCTTACAAAAGGGTAAAGACCCTCCTCCCTTTCCTTCAAAACCCGAGACATTAAAATGTTTAATCAACGGACAATATCCGAGGACAAATTACTTCCTCCCTTCCAGTTACTGACCCAGCCTCAACCCTTTAAAGGCATTGCTCTGGCCGACACTAACCGAGTGTTTTTTCTGAAATAATTATTGTCTTTCATTTTTTGTGTCAAGGTGAATTGTAACTATTTGTGAAAACCTGTTTCACGAAAAAACTCACCGCACTTTTGGTCCTGGCGAAGCGCAACCACTGCCTGGGTTTGAAGCGAGATCTTTTCATATTCCCCACGCACTCTCCACCGTGCACATTGCTTCCAAGTTTGGAAATAAATCTGCAGTTTATTTTTCAAAAGTTTGGCGACGTCAGGTCCTACCATTTGCCCTCGAATCGACTACCAAGATAAGGGAACACATCCCTCCGGCCATCTTCCATCGGCGAATGAAACTACCTTGTCCTTTATTTTTACTATCAGTTTTCGTTTTCCCAAGAAATGAGCCCAGCGAATGGGGTGTGGTGAACTAGAAAGTAATTTGAAACTGTTATTTCCTTTGATATCCGTAAAATTCAAAATGAGATTTTACTTGCACTTTGACGTTGTACTTTGAAATACACTTTTAAATCTGCTGATGTTTACATGTATCCGTAGGTTTCATTTGGACAACATGTCATATAAATAGAATACAATGTTCTGGATTAACAGCCGGTTGGACCACATCATTCGAGAATATGGATAAGCGAAAACGTTTTCAGCCTCAACTCGTTTAGTATGATTGGGGAAGAGGGGGGTCGCTGCATGTTGGAACAGAGAGGTGGGGGCGGAACAAAGCTTGGCAAATGCTAGTTTGGGCACAAGAGAGAGCCACGCGCCAACTCTCGGACACCTCCTCCGACTATTCGCTTAGGACCCGAGACCCCCAACTGGAAACGAAAAAAAGACCACCCGAGGCCACCATACTCTAAGCACCATCACCGGGGACTTTCATCAATTCCGCGGACGCACCTGTTGCCGACCAAGCTTTCCAACCTCAGCGTCTCCCCAGCCCCAGCACGGCGGCCCGCTTTTAACCCTTCCCCAATTCCCCCCAAAATCCAGCAAACCCTGAGCTCTCCAGCAGACCCATTGGTCTCTGCATGTCGGTAAGGCCCCAGCTGACGCATCTCCACCGAGCCTTGACTCCTACTAAAAAAAAAAAAAAATCCCCCATTGTGTCAAAATCCGCGTGCCCACCTATGTTCTAGACACCGTCAGACACTTGCTCCTCGATTCGCCGCCGCCTCCCACGCATTTCACTCTCTAGAAGGCCCTCACCCCCCTCAAAAAAATAACATTAAACACCCTTGATGGTCCAGTCTCTCTCTACAAAACCTCCATCCCCCAACAGGATGACCTCAAAGACCCGCCTGTTTCTTCCCTCGACCCAGCGGAACAACCTATACCCAGCCCACTGAACACTCTCCTCCGCCTAGCGGAGTTGGTCCTCCACCCTCACCAACTTTCAACGTTTGACTCCTCCTTCCCCATTTTCCTTTCCTCCAAACCCAAGGCGTGCTATGGGCACACGCATGGGCCCCAGCTACGCCTGCCCTCTTTGTCGGTACTTGAACAAGCCTTGTTCATACTTACCAGGCCCCATCCCCCCCGACCTTTACCCTCCGTTACATTGACGACTTGCTTTGGGGGGCCACCCTGCCCCTTAAACACAACTGACTGCCTTCCACCCTTCAA